>NC_044032.1:449750485-450051937 GCF_901765095.1 Microcaecilia unicolor
GGATTTGGCACGCGCCCATACCGTTGGGACAAATTATTTTTTTTATTTACTACCACGCGCGGTGTTTCCGGTGTTAGTCAGCAGTTGGCACACGCCGACAGGTCACTGCATGTGTAACGCTCGAGCCCTTACTGCTAGATCAATGTGTGGCATTAAGGGCTCAGGCCGTAAATAGATGTGTGCTGGTTTCAGTTTTACCGCAGGCCCTTTTCCTGGTCCATTGAAAAAAAAGCCCTTTTCCCAGACATAGTAAAAAGTGGCCCGCATGCGCCAAAACACGTGCCCACACAACCACAGGCCACGTTTTGCTGCGGCTTAGTAAAAGGACCCCTTAGCCAGTTAAATTGCCACTACTAAAAGTGAAACTGGATATTCAATGCTGGATATGGCTTGGCTTTAAATATTTGGGGTCAGTGCTGGTGGCAGAAGCTAACCACACTGCCTGCCACGGGTTGAATATCGGGGGGGGGGGGGGGGGGGGTAAAAGCTCACTGCAAATAGACTGAAAGATATTTAAATAAAGAGGGTAATTATATAAAAGGGGACCTATATTTATGGGCCTCAGGGGTGCCTATTTCCAGCCTTTTCTATAAAAGAAAGGAGACACCTGCTTTCCTTGATAGAACACTAGCAAAGCAGCACCAATATGCATGTATAATTATGGTGTGTTCACTTAGACCAGCCACAGAACAGATATAAATGTTCATGCCTAGATCAATTCAAAAAGCAAGCATAAATTATTTCAAAAATCTACCTCATGCTTTTATTCAGAGCTTATGGGAGGAAATAGCTGTTTCCCGCTGGGGCCCAGTGAAGAAGGAATCAGTAACTGATGGTTCACATTAGTTTTCTTACTGTCCTGGTCCAAAATTAAGGTAGTTGACTTTTTTCATGCCATCTTATATTCAAATTAAGACAGGAATTCATTTCTATCCATCCTAAACTATTAAAATACCAACTGGCTTAAAAATGTGCTCCTTGTTATGAAGGTGCACACTTGCCAGTAGGCGTAGACAGTCTGGGTGAAGCATGGGCAGCGTTCACAAATAGGCATTTTGATTACAAAACACTTAACCACATGGACTTTCTATGTGAGCATCAATATGTGTTTTTCTAGCAAAAAAGGTGCTGGTACTCAAATGCTAGGCCACCCTTCAGGAGTGGAGTAGTCATTGAGAGACCCACCCCATAATAGCCAGGCCCCTTGCAACCAGTCACAGAATCTATTACAAGACAGAATTGGTGTGTAGAGCCTGAGCTGTATCATTAAAACTTGGGGTCCATGGGTCAATTTTAGCAGACAATGGAAAAGGTGCCGGTACTCAGTACCCCCAAGTACCCCCCTCAAAAAAGCCCTAGTGAGCATAGACACCTGCTCTGCACCTGATTTCAAGGCCTAATTTCTGCCATATTTATATCTACTTGGTCTCTCAACTTAGGTACCATGTTATAAAGTTATGTTTTTTAGGTCTACAGGAAAGATGCACAGTAAATAGGATTCTCTTTCCACCTGAGGCAATTGAGAGTTAAGTAACTTGCCTAAGGCCACAACATCAGTGAGGTAGGTTTTCAGTCTTTCATTCTAAACAGTAGGCTACCTCAAATATTGCACAAATAACTTCTGCACCTCCTTTTAACTTGCCTTTGAGCTTGGATTGGAAAAAAGAATGAGTAATTAAATCAAAAAATTCAAAATCCAGATTTTGATTGCAACTCTCTTCTTGATGGGAGAAAGCTGGAACTTTTATTAGGAGTTAGTATTTGCTCTACTCACTAGTTGGGCAGGAGTCCTACAGCCCCCCTATATAATCTCTAGTTTTGACTATGATCTCATAACTATTACTAAAAACTCACTTTTTAAAAAATCTCAGCCTTCAAAACAACTACAAACTCAATATAAATTGACTTACACCTGGCACTTTTATCTCAGATCTTATCGCTTCAATAGTACCTGCCCTGAGATTTGATCCCAATTTACTCCCCCGATTATAACACTCGCATTCCAACGTCTTAATGTTACTTTTATTTCATTCAAGCTCTTCCTTTCTGCTTATTAATCACCTCCTTAAAGTTATTGCAATTCTGATTGACTGGTTACCCACCAGATCTATTAAGTCCATGATGTTGTTATGCGTAATGTTATATTGGTATTATGTACTGTTCCATAATATTTGTTTTATAAGCCACATTGAACCTGAGGTTCTCTTGGAATAATGTAGGGAAGGGAAGAGAAATGGGACTTGATATACTGCCTTTCTGTGGTATTTTGCAACTACATTCAAAGCGGTTTACATATATACAGGTATTTATTTTGTATCTGGGGCAATGGAGGGTTAAGTGATTTGCCCACAGTCACAAGGAGCTGGAGGGGGAATTGAACCCAGTTCCCCACCATCAAACTCTGCTGCACTAACCACTAAGCTACTCCTCCACTCCACTCCAATGTAGGATAGAAATGTCATAAATAAATAAATTCATAAATAACATGTAATTTTGGATATGAAATAAGGATCCCAACTGATGCAATCCATCTACTGTCCAATAAATCTGATCAGAAGTTGCATGCAAAGAGGCAAGCCTGACTTGGACTGCAGCGAGAGAGCTCATATAGATTCACGTTCAGTTGAAGCCCCGTTGGGTCAGAGTTTACTCCAGATTCTGTAATACCAGTAATAACCAAAGCACCACCCAACTTCATATATGACTGGTAAAGGCTAATCATCCTTGTCCCTTGCAAGTTTATGTAAAACATTCATTTGTTTCTATAATTATCTGGAATTCAGAATCCTTTATTCATCATTTCTCTCATTTTTACCTTTCAAGACTTTAATAGCTATTCACCTATCTATCTATTCCAGAGTCTCTTTTTATTAAAAACTGGTTTGAAAGGGTCAACAAGTGACTACAAGTGCAGCATGCAAGCAGTTCAAAGCTCACACTCAGGGAAAAGTCTGATTTAAAAATTGATAAAAAGGTTGATCCAAGCGTCCTGGTAAAGGAGAAAAACACTGCAAAGGCATTGATGTAGAGGTGTCAATTCCAAGAGATTAATGCTGACAATCAGCTTAACCACTTAAGTTGCCACAGACAAAACTAAAACTGGATATTCAATGCCAGTCGCTGGATACAACCCGAAATTGAGTATCCGGAGTCAATGCCGGCAGAATATCGGGGAGAAAATACATAGACAAAACATTTTTTTAAAATGTCATCCTGAAGATGACAAACAAGGAATTAATCTTAAAAAAAAGAACTGCTTTGTTCAAATTAGTATAGAGCCTTTGTTGAAAAAATATGAAATAAAACCTTACTAAAGCCATACAGCATTACCACTAACCAGGGGTGATTTTTAGAAAATGGTACCAGCTTAGGGGATAGAGGGGAGGGAAGGTAGGCTGCACAGACCCCCCTGGACCTCTGCCCCATCACACTGGCTTTGTTTCTTCTCTGCAACACATCCTTGTTTACCTCCTCAAGTGGTACAGGTCTCAGGCATTTATTTTGGTGACTGGATCACCAACAGCTACCGCTTCATGGACATGTACATCCAAGTTGCTGGACCAAACAGGTTCTGGATCAATGACTGCACTTTGCCCAGCAGAAAATCACCACTTCAGAAATCAGATCTTCAGTCATGGTCACCACGTCTTCCCTTTCTGAAGTCTTAAACAAGTCAGTCTATTACCTAACTATAAAGACTGATACATAGCAAAAGAAATACAGTTGTATTTTGTTAAACAAGGACATAAATAGACACAAGCTAAGACTTTTATTAAATTGAATAAACATAGTTTTTCTCTCTGAGATTTTTATATCCATATTCTTCTTATCAGATCCTTTACTTTTCCCCTTTCTCCCCTTAAGTTCCTTCTTTGTGTCAGAGGCGCTTTGATAAGCCATTGCCCAGCCTTTAAAGATGTTCACCATCATGTACAAGGTTCCCTTTTCCTTTAAAAGAAGAAGCAGAATAAAGATCAGTGATGCAGCCAGAGACAGCTTGTTTTTGACTCACCATATATGATTGTCCTGTTCAGAATTACAAGTACACAGAGGTCTAACAGTGTAAGATGACAACCAAGGAAATGCTATAAGCAGGCAGGCAAGTGGTACTTTGAGGCCATGTCCTGTCTTTGACAGTGGTCAATCTGGGTAGCTTGAAGGAAGTACTCAGTATTTATTTATTTATTACTCATTGCTTTCCCGTTTCCTAGGTGAGGTACAGCATTACATACATAATAATAGATCCTAACAGGAAGATCTATTTCCCTGTTTATACTCTACTCCTGGCAGTAAGAGGTGGCATTCCCAGAATGTCCTTGGCTACTTGCATGTCAAGTGGTGCTTAGATGGCAACTCTGGCTGTAAAAACTAAGGCTGGTGCTGGGCTGGCTTGTATAGTCTATGTCCCACATATAGCAATCCAGTTTAGGATGGGCTGGAGAGAGCTTTGATGGAGACTCCAGTAATTTGGAACATGAGGACAATGCTAGGCAGACTTTTACAGTCTGTGTCCCGCAAATGACATGACAGATTCGGACAGGTTGCAGTGGGCTTTGACAGCAACTCCAGTAACTGGAACACAAGGACAGAGCCGGGCAGACTTCTACAATCTATATCCCAGAAACACCAAAGAAAGATCATGATCAAGTATATAATATCACATTCACTGTTGATTTAATCTTGAACTGATAATGAACGTGACTATTGGGCAGACATGGATGGACGATTCAGGTCTTTATCTGCCGTCACGTACCGTGTTACTGGACCTATCTCAATAAATGTGTCCAAACCTTTTTTAAAGTCATCTGTACTACTGATATGCACCACTTCATGTTAACAGTAAATTTTTCAGCACATAATGCATTGATTAAATGTTTTAAATCTGTCATTTGCTATTTTCTTGGAAAGCCCTCTACACCTACTATTATCTAACAGGTTAACCAACTATAACCTATTTAACCATTCTACCCCACTCATAATTTTATGAACTTCTATCATATCCCCTCTTAGTGATCTATTCTCCAATCTTATCTTTCTTCATAATGGAACCATTGTATCCCTTTTATCACTTTGGTTTCCCTTCTCTGTAACCTTTTCTATTTCCACTATACCTTTTTGAGATGGAACAACCAGAACTGCACACAGTACTCACGATGTTGTCTCATCATGAATCAGTACAAGGCAAAATGATATTCTTGACATTGCTCTACCTTCATTTCTTGAAATCTTCTAACATGCTATTTGCTTTTTGAACTGTTGCTGCACAATGAGCAGAGATTTTCAACGTATGACTCCAAAGCCTTTCCTGAGGGGTAACTGCTAATGTGGAACCCAATATTGCATATATATATAATCAGAATTATTTTTGGAAATAGAGTAAATCAAACATAGAGAATGATGGCAGATAAAGACCAACTAGACGATATTCAAAAGTATTTAATCAGCCAGGAATGGCACCTGGCTGGTTAAATATCCTCAACCCAGCTATCCGCCAATATTCAGCTTGAGATATCTGTCTATCTCCTGCTGAATATCCCAGTCAGTGACTAGCCCGGTCAGCGGCTATGTTGTGTGACATAGCCAGTTTCCGCTGATTTTCATTATCTGACTGGTTAAGTTTAGCGGCCAGATAGACCTGTGTAAATAGCAGGTCTGTCTTTGGCCATTATAACTTGGGTCAGTCAATGAGCCATTTTAACTTAGCCGGTCAGCCCATTCATGCCAACTACTGAGCCTTACAATCCCTTCCTCGTCCTTAGAGATCCTCTATGCTTGCCCCATGCTTTGTTGAATTCAGATACTGTCCTCATCTCCATCACCACCTCTGGGAGACTGTTCCACATATCTACCAACCCACCCATAAAAAAATACATATATTTATATTTCCTTATGTTACTCCTGTCTATTCCTTTTCACCTTAATTCTATCATCCTTGATTTAGCGCTTCCTTTCAATTGAAGAAGACCTGCATTCTGTGCATTTTATAACATGGAGACATTTAAGTGTTTTTATCATATCTTCCATTTTCCACCTTTCTTTCAAAGTATATATCTTGAAATCTTTCAGTCTGTCCCCATTTGCTTTATGACAGAGACCACTGACCATTTTAGTAGCCACGCTCTGAACCAATTTCATGCCTTTTATATATTTTTGGAGGTGTGAGCTTCAGAATTGTGCACAGTACTAGAAACATATACAGAGGTGCTATCACCTCCTTTTTCCTGCTGACCATTTGTCACCAGGAACACTAAAGCAGCCTTCTAACCTTTGCCAACACGTTTCTACATGTTTGGCCACCTTAAGATCATTGGATACAATGAACCCCAGGTCTTGTACTTCTATTGTGTTCAGAAGAATTTAACTTGCAAATGCTTCAGAACACAGCAGCCCGCCTTCTATGTGGTGTCCAACACTTTGAGCACTCATCCTCTCTTCTTTTCCATCTGCACCGGCTGCCTGTCCACACCTGGGTGCATTTCAAAGTCCTCTGTCTTACTCACAAAGCCTACTACCAAATATTCAATCCTATGTGTCCTCAAGCACTATACCTTATACTCCTGTATGCAGGCTGCTCTCTCTTGACTCTCATTGTAATGTTCTTCCTTCTCCATGTCATGCTCACCTTGAATCTACCAGGCAGCATTATTTTTTCTCTCTTCTCAGCTTTGAAATAATCTTACATCTTGCTTGCATTCCGAACAATCTTACATTAAATGTAAAACCCACTGTACCCACATCTAGGTGCCCCCTTCACCTCTTAGGGCTATGGTAGTGTTGTACAGTTGTGGGGAGTGGGTTGGGAGGGGGTTGGGGGCTCAGCACACAAGGTATGGGAGCTATGCACCTGGGAGCAATTTCTGAAGTGCACTGCAGTGCCCCCTAGGGTGCCCGGTTGATGTCCTGGTATGTCAGGGGGACCAGTGCACTACGAATGCTGGCTCCTCCCACGACCAAATGGCTTGAATTTGGTCATTTCTGAGATGGGTGTCCTCAGTTACCATTATCACCGAAAACCGGGGACGACCATCTCTAAGGACGACCATCTCTAAGGTCGACCTAAATGTTGAGATTTGGGCATCCCCGACCATATTATCAAAACGAAAGATGGACGCCCATCTTGTTTCCATAAGACGGGTGTCCCCGTCCCTTCACGGGGATGTCCTGCGAGGACGCCCTCAGGAAAGCTTGGGCACCCCGTTCGATTACGCCCCTCTTTGTTGCCTTCCACTTAGCCAATTTCTAACCCAATCAGTCACTTTAGGCCCTATATCAATTTTCCCACCCCCTCTCCCATGCAGGTAAAATTATGCATATAGGTCCATTATGTGTGTAAGTATACTCACAGCAGGGGGAGATATTTTTGGGGCAGAGTTTGTAACTATGCACGTACTATTGAATTTCTAATGGTTGGAGAAGAGAGCTGAGAACCAGGAAAGCCCAGTTGAAATCCCACTGCAAATCCTTGTGATCTAGGGCAAGTCACTTAAATCTCCATTGCCTCAGGTACAAACTTAGGTTTCCTGTCCTTGAGGGACAGAAAAAATACCTCCTGTACCTGAATGAAACCCTCCTTAAACTGCGGCTGAAAAAGGTGTGATCTAAATCCAATATTAATAGCATAATAATTCTCAGAAAAGGTACCTGCACAAAAAGGAGTTGCAGATCTATACATGTGCCTTTTCTTTAGACAGCTTTCAAAGTATATTCATATTTTCACTCCTAAAATTGGTCCAAAGTCTGTTTCATATGGTCTACAGACTTTGCTAATTTTTGGACAGTTTGAATATTCTATTTTCTAGAGTGCCTGAATTGGGGAAAAGTGCATATGCATTGCTCACACTGCAGACTTTGCAGGATTTCAAACAAATAAGTAGTATGCATGTAATTCCATTGTGAAAATCAACCCAGGAAAAGCTCCCACATGCATTTGCACCTTCTATTTGGTGCAGATATTTTTTTTATGAGTAGCAATATATTCATATGTTGGAATATTCAAAAGTATAAGGGTAACTTTATAAGAGGGTGCCTAAACAGGAAAATACATAGACAATGCTACACCTATTTTATGATAGAGGTCTATAAAATCCTAAGTGGTGTAGAACGGGTAAACATAAATCATTTTTTTAGTCTTTCAAAAAGTACAAAGGCTAGGGAACACTCCAGGAAGTTACAAAAGGAAATGATTTTAAAACAAACAGGAAGAAATATTTTTTCAGACAACGAATAGTTAAACTCTGGAACTTGTTACCAGAGGATGTGGTATCAGTGGTTAGCATATCTGGGTTTAAAAAAAGGATTGGACAAGTTCCTGGAGGAAAAGCCAAAGTCTGTTATTGAGATGGACATGGGGGAAGCCACTGCTTGCCCTGGGATTAGTACCATGGAATATTGCTACTATTTGGGTTTCTGTCAGGTTCTTGTGACCTGCATTGGCCACTGTTGGAAACAGGATACTGGGCTAGATGGACCACTGGTCTGACCCTGTATGTCTATTTTTATGTTCTTATGTTTTTATTTTACAAAAGCAGCACATCCGCTCATATACCTTTATAGAATTATCCCAGTGAAAGTAGGTATACACATTGACAGCTGCTCTGAAGCAGGTCGAACTGTGAGTGTGAATCTGTCAGAAATAGTAGGTGCATATGTGCATATTTTACAAAATATTTGTGTGACTGCAGATCTCACTCCTGCTTTGCTTACTCCCCAACTCCAGAAACAACTATGCATAATTCTATAAAATGTACATTGTTACATGCCAATTATAATAATGGCACATACATGCATTTGTGTACACATATGGGTATAAATGCCAAAATTATGCCTAAGCACATATCTTACACAGCACCTATGGGCACTATTATGGACTTTTCACATGACTGTGGTGTTGTAAATTTACCCCTCGTGTCTTGTACACATGTGGGGTAGTCCTCAATTAGCAGCAGCGATCTGGGTGAATCCAACTATTAAAAACATACAGTTCCCTCCCCAAAAGAGTAATATTTCCTCCTACATCTCCTTTATTCTCTCTTATTTTCTTTATATGTTTCTCCAAGCCCTGAAGTTGCTCCTAATTGTCTATTCCATTCAGTAATGATTGCATGACAGAGGCAGCGGCATGAGCCCTAAACATCTCGCTGATCACCAAGAATGAAACATCACTGCTCCCTTTCAGCGTCCCAGTGCTGTATTCAGTGGGATGTGAAAGGGGGGAGGGGGGAGGGAAGGCTAGACTGAGGAATCAATACAAATTACTGAAGAGAAAGCCTGGCCCAGGGCTGGAATTGTAGCATATGTTTACGCTAAATCAGGCAATCTGTCTTCATCTGGACTGTGTAATGGAGCTGGGTGACAGACGGGAAGGGGAATTGGAGAAGGGGAGGGGTCAAGGGTTGCAGGAGTTCTCTCTCTCATCATACAATTAATCTGTCTCCTGAAGAGAAAAGCTGGCTATCGATTGGGCCTGGGGAAAAGTGCAGGAAGAGATACCTTTGACCAATTAAAAGAGAGTGCGGAGATAGCAATAGGGAGAGCATATTGGGAAAATGGTATATAATTATAATTTATTTCTCTGTGAATGGGAAAGGTTCCCTTTGCATTGTTTCCATGACTGCTAGTGCTAGGAGAATATGTGGCAGCGGAGCATAGGGCATTCTTAGGAATCATCTGCAAGGAAGCTCTGTTATTCTATCCTGCAGAAGAGGCGGGGGCTGGGATAGATGAATCATTATCTGCTAGAAGCACAGGAGATACCTGAGGGTGGAATAACAGGTGGGATATTGTGTTAGAGCATATGGTCTGTGTTCTGTGGGGCAAGAAGTTTTCAAGATTAAGAGTATACAGTTCTGTGCAAGGTCATTGGAGATGAGTTAATCCAGAGTAATTACAAAGCAAGGATCCCTATTCTGTACAGTTTGGACGTGTCCTCAAGACCATGCCAAATATCATCTGGCTAGAGTTTGGTTTTGGCATCAGCAAAAAATAGCTTTGGGTCTTATTTCTAGGGCATCTCTTTTGATTTGAATTGAAAAGCAGTGATAAAACACACCCAGCAAAACATAGTCAGGGTTACACATCAGGAAATCAGTGTTGCCTGAGTAGCTTTTCAACAACACTGCCCTCCACCCCCACCCCCACCCCACCCCCTGCTTTTGACCTGTTGCTCTGTCTTAGCACTTTTTCTGTGAGGATTGTTCCTCAGAACACTACAAAGGGAAGTATTGCTTATATGTCATACATTTAAATCCTCAGATTTGTCATGGGAAATACAAATCCAGATAATAAGAAAAGGTTGCTGTTTCATCAAATTCCAGTAAAACTGAAAAAAGAAATTGGCTGATTTAAGGCCTCATTCTGTGCCTATGGGGGAAAAAATGAATTACTAACTGCCAGTCAATTTTATGGTGCTACTTGATGTACACAGTGTTGAACAACAATTATAATGGAAGTGGAAAAATGCAATCACTTTAATGGAATAAAAACCTCATAAACCCAGACAGTGGCGCATCAATTCAAAGATGAAAATCCGCCAAACTGGCTAAACTGGGCTATGGTTTAATCATTGGAAATCCTCCGCATCAAAATTCAAACACTTAATGTGAACAGTGTGAGTAAAATATGTATATAAATATAACTCGGGCACTATATCAAAATAAGCGGCGTGAAACAGCACTTATCTCAAAAAGATCCCGACGGGAGCCCATTTCACCATTGGCTTCATCAGGGGATCATTGTAAGTTTGTGATTGTTCATCTAAACATGACTTGTTTCCTCACGGCTCAATTTGAGCTGAAAGTGGTACGGGGCAGCAAGTCATGTTACAAGGATCCCCAGATGAAGCCAGCGGTGAAAGGGGCTCCTGTCGGGACCTTTTTGAGATAAGTGCTGTTTCACCCCACTTATTTTGATATATAGTGCCTGAGTTTTTTTCCAATGATTGAACCATAGCCCAGTTTAGCCAGTTTGACAGATTTTCAACTTTGAATTGATGTGCCACTATCCAGGTTTATGAGGTTTTTCCTCCACTAAAGCGATTTCATTTTCCACTTCCATTGTGATTGTCGTTAACACATAAGTATTGGCTAAGTGGATATTCATCCCTCGGTGGTTATTATACGTGGTGTTGTACTGACACATACAGTATAAGAGGCAGTTCCAGGGACAGCAGAACACCTTCTTGGTTAAGAGGCCTCTGCTGCTGCCCTCACCCAAACTTTCTAGTTGGTTGTGCCATATGGGACAGAGTTGGACAGGCCATGTCTCTGGTGTCTAACCATGCTGCACTGCAAATGATCCCTTCTTTGTGGTGCTCAGTATCTAGTCAAGAGACACAGATAAGACAAATAAGAGGTTTTAGGTTGAAATCAATGAGGCCAAGACTGGAGGAAAATCAGATTTTAGTATTTAAGAGCAACTTCAGAAGGTGGACTTTTAGGTCAGATTTATTTGAGAAAGCTGAGTAAAGCCGCGTTAAATTAGGCCTCGCTCCCAAAAAGGCCCTTAATAGTAGGATTTTCTGAAATATGTATGTGGTAATAAACCGACATGTTCTCCTGGTGGTTTATCCTGTGGAAGTCCTTGGTTTTTTTGTTTTTTGGAGCATGTAATATAGTGACATCACCAGTTTTCCAATTCCTGCCTTGCTTTAGAATGGTTTTGTAAAATAAATATATTAGGGGGGGGGGGGGGGGTTGGATTCTGAATAGGTTGTTCAAAGTTAGGTGCTCAGTTTTTAATGCAGATTGAAGATCTGTGTGCAAAGTAATTGATGATCATATTCAATAATTGGCATTAACAAGTACAAAATTGGCAGTCATTAGAAATTACGTGTGGGTCTGCATTACATCCTATTCTATAACATGTGCATCTACTTTTCATAGCGCAGAACTCCAAGGGAGGCATGGCCCTGGGAGGGGCATTTCCAGATTTTTGGCATGGTGCTATAGAATATCGACATTTCTACGCCTGCCATTAGTTGGGCGTCAGATGACACAATGGACCAAACCACTGCCACATACAGAGCCAGGCAAAGCAATAAGGGTGGGAATGACCACACTGATGGACCAGGATAGCAGCAGCAAGTCCTTTATTTAAAGATGAAGGTCAAACTGTAGACCCAACATGGGCAGTGTTTCGGCTGTGAAGCCTTCCTCAGGAGTCCTCTGTTATGCAAATATATGCTTACAAATGGTGAAGAACAGCAAAACATCTCTTGGACAAGTAAAATACCATGTCAGTCAGAGTGCCAAAAGCTGCTATGAACCAACAGTGGTTTGGTCTATCGCATTGATTAGTTGAGCACCAGCATTTACACTAGCCTTTGGCAGGTATAAATGCTCACATCCAATGTTAGGCATGAAATACTCACTAAGCTACTATTCCCCATTCCTCATGGAGCAGCCTTTATAGAATTTGTGCAGAAAATCATCACAAATGCCTTAGATGCATGGAAGGAAATCAATACATTCGTATCGGGAGGGGAAGGTTTCAAGAGGTGCTTTAAAGATCCATTCCTCTCGTCTACCACTCATTTATCTCTATGTATCAAGCATATTTTATTCCACCAGAGATTCATATTAAAAGAGGAACCGTCCTTCCAGGAATCAATAATAGTCTGTAATGTGAAAGCTCAGAAAACATCTGCTAATTTGGCAGCTGACTTTGATAATTGATTATGAAGCTATCAAGACTTCCAAATTAGGATGGAATACGTTAAGCGAGTATGCAAATTCAGAAGGGCACTAATTACGTTTAAGACATCTGACCAAAACAGAGCTGGATTTGTACAGTGAAAAGCATGTGAAACAGAGCCCTTTTTCGTGATTTGCATGACCAAGATAGGGGGTTCGCTGATTTGTCCAATTTTGTTGTTTTGATGGGTGTCCATAATACATGATATGATTAAAAAAAATAATAATGGTGTGATGGAGGCCAACAAGCTGACATGGATTGCTGAACTCCAAAACCATTTCCAAAGTTTTGGAGAAGATTAGTATTCTTTCTCTCTTTCTTCCACCTAGCATTGTCCACTCTTGGCTGTTGTACTAAGCCATGAATAACTTCACAGGTTAGCAGCCATGCGAATCTCTAGTAAACTTTCATGAGAAATTTATTTCGTATTATCCTGATGAGACATTTCATATGTTCCAAGCAGAGTCAACGTGTGTTACATTCTAAAAATGGCAGTAGTGAAGCCCAAAGTGTCCATACCACATGTCAGAGGCCTGCTTCCTGGGAGCCAAAAACTCCTATTGGGCCAGAGAGCCCTTGAAGCTCTTAGCCCCATGCCAGAAATAATTGAGAAATAAAGTGGCTTACCCACAAAGCTCTGCCCTGTTTTATTTACCCCTATTTGAGAATTGGGGATCCAAACCACTGGCGGGGTACACTCCCATCCCCCTCAGCAGCTTATCCAAACTGTAGTGATCCTCTTAGAGAGCAGGAGCAATCGCTGGTGGCTTCTACCCTATTGGCAGCACTTCATGGCATCCAGAAGGCCACTGGGTGACCCCTTAAGGTTTCATCGTGGCTTAAAAAATTCTGCTTGTGGGGGGCACTTGAAAAAATAACAATTCAACTTATTTTTTTGCAATCACATTAATAATGAACTGCATTGCATTATTTTGAATTGCAGCAGCTCATTACTATGGATGTAAATAGCATTCTGCACATAATGGACTAAAGGTGTAATACGTTTCTATGAAACTAGTCTTTTTTTGCAAAATTGTTTTCTTAAGTGGCACTTCACTCCCTAATTCTAAAACGTTGGACTTAATTGGCTGCTAATTGGCCTTAACAATCAGTTATTGGCTATAATTGGTACTAATTACACATGGTACTAGTTACACTTGTAACTGCCCTTGATCAGTATTCCATAAGTTGCTTGCTCAAATTCCAGAGTGTGCAACCTCAAGGGGGAGGCCTTGGACTGGGGGGGGGGGGGGGGCACGGGTGGGTCAGGGTCATGTTAGACAGTTAGGTACGTGGGATGTACAATAACTAGCATTTATGTGCTTAACTGGCAACACTTAGGGCCCTTTTACTAAGGTGTGTTAGGCCTAATGTGGGCCTCCTGTATGGTAAAAGGGCACTACCGCAGGACGATCTGAGGCATCCTGTGGTAGTTTGGCCAGCAACATGGGAGGCATGTCTGGGGGTGGAGAGTAGGCAAGCACATTACCATGTGCTACCCAATTACCAGAGGAGTAGTGCAGGAGCCCTTACCACCTCCTAAATAGGTGGCAGTAAGTGCTCCCAGTAGTAATGGTCATGCTCTAATGGGGAAATTAGCATGTGGCCATTTTAAATAAGCCCCAACCACAGCCATTTTTCAGCCACACTAGAAAGTGGCTGGAGTGCACGGCAAACCCACATACTAATTGCAGCGCTGGCCACTTTCTAGCATGGCTTGATAAAAGGACCCTTTAGATGTAAGGTTTTACCCCAGCCATTGAGCTAGCATAAGTGCATATGTCTAAAGAAAAGTGTATAAATATGGGCTTACGTTAGTATTCTTGAATGGCAGTTGCATGCACAACTGCCGTTATAGAATTTGTGCTTAGTGTGCATCATACTGGTGCCTAACTGTAGGTGATCGATAGAAGATTATCTATCCTATGTGTTACAATGTGCAAAAACACCATTGGTTTTGTGCATCTACCAGGGCTTTGCACTTTTTAACATATAAAATTCAAATTTTACAGCTCAGCCTCTTAATCTATCTGGCAATCAATTAAGCTGATCTATGACTCGAGAGCAGTTTTGCACTTATGGAAGGTGCCTATTTTCTACCTCGTTTATAAAGACACATAAAAAAGTAGCAGAAATCCTGCCTATGTTCAAGACATGCAAATATATATGACCATCTCTGGGAAAGGAAACTTAAAATGAGGTTTTGATGAATTCTGTTAGAGCAAACTATTTGTAATACAACATACCAAATCCCATTCTTTAATGTGAAAAATGTGTCTTTCTCTTGGCGCCGAGAGTTTAAGCAGTGACCTTGCAAGACTTCTGCGGAAGTCTCGCAAGACTGCTGCTTGAACTCTTGGCAGCCATTTTGAATTGGCGCCAGGAGAAACAGTCTGCAGGTTTGCTGAGCAGGAAAGAGGGGGCTCTTTCCTGCCCCAAAGAGGTCACTAGACCACCAGGGCACCACACACTAAGGTAAAGAAGGGGAGGATAGGATGCCCCCCTGCCCGTTCACCTGCCAGCCTACCCATTCATCCGCAGATCTGGACATACGGGCAGGCTGGCAATACCCACCGGGTTGCCTGGCTATGTCCTCAAAAAGAGGACATGCCCGGGTAAAACTGGATGTATGTAATCCCACTCCTAAGAAGCTATAGCACTGGAGATCATCCCTAACAAGTGAATCAAAAATAAAATAAAATACATGAACAATTGTCCAAGGTTTTTATGTGTTATGTTATGTTATCATGGATTTATACCTCGCCAACTCTCTAAATTCAGATTCAAGGCAAGTTACAATCAATATAAAATAAGAAACTGATAATGGAATATCAGGAATAACACAGGTACAAAAAGAAACATTAAAAAAAAAGAACCCCTCCCCACAGTCCTAGTAAACAAATATGTTTTCAAGGCTTTGTGAAACATAAAATAATTTCCCATGACATGTAATTCACACGGAAGATTGTTCCAATAATGAACAGCTAAAAAGAAAAATGATTGAGCATAAGCAGCATTAAACCAAATATTCTTAACATAAGGAAAAGCTAACTGCAAATAATTACATCTTCTAGAGACCATCTTTGAATTCAACACATTCACCAACTGGGAACCACTTTTAGAACTCAAACCATTCAAAAACCTAAAAACTAGAGAACGTGTCTTTAAAATGACCTGAGATTTCACGGGCAATCAGTGCATTGTTTCCGATGGATAGGCCTGTGTTTCCTTACATAAAATAACCTATATAAAACTGCCCTCTATCTCCCCAAGTAGAAGCATATACAGTGTTTCATAATGTGCATATTTTTACCTGTGGGGAAATAGAGGCTGGGGTTACGTTGGAGAAAGAAAAGATGGTCCTTTCTTTTTTTTAAATCACAGTGTGCACTTTCCAGCATTTACAACAGGAGTAAAGGATGCAGGTACCTTTTTTTCTGTAATATGCACAGCAGCACATTTTCAAAGGGAGGTTCGGCAGGGAGCTTCTTTTTGAAAAAGAATTTGCTGGATGTGCAGGCTACCCAGGGATTCTGAAAAATTCCCCCAAGAACTCAGTTTACCTCAGTGGCGTAGCCATAGGTGGGACTGGGCTCAGGCCCACCCAAAATTTAATCTCTCTTAGTATGGCTGGCGGGATCCCTAAGCCCCGCCAGCTGGACCTCCTTCTCACCAAACAAGCTTACTTCTTAGGTGACTGCCAGCATTGTCCCCGAGCCGCTGCTGCCAGTTGCAGACCCATCCACTGTGCGCCTGCCTAGTTTTCACGCATGTGTGAAATTGAGCATAGGCGGAGACTGGCATCTAGCAGCAGCGATTTTTGACAGTGTTGGCAGCTGCCCAAGAAGTAAGCTCATATGTTGGGAATGAGGTCTTCGGCTGGCAGGGCTTGGAGGATCTCCGCCAGCACAGATATTTCATTTAGGTGGGGTGCTGGGAAGGGAAGCAGAAGTAAAATTTGGGTTTTGCTTTGGGCAGAGGTGGGGTGGCAGTGGATATGACAATTTTGGCTCCCCCCCCCTTTGATCTTGGGCCTGCCCTAAATCAGCTGACTGGTTATGTTACTGGTATTTTTGCTTGAAGAGCATGAATAGTAAGGAATATTCGAGGCTTGCTGGGGCAGAGAATGCACCTCTCTCTCCCTATCCTCGGCACACACTGCAGCTGCAAAAGTTTCCTGGCCTGTAGCATCGGAGCTGACCTTACTGGAGATCAAGGAGGAAGTGAGTGAGGGAAGCAGATTTGGGAGACCTAGGATCCTGTCTGCTGCCTCACTATTTCTGACTCTTTGCTCTTACCCTCCTTCTCTCGCATTCTGTCTCCTCAGCTCAACCCCTTAACCCCAATCTCGCTGTCCCAGTTCCTTGCCATAATTATTCTCTTTCAACCTCACCTTAGCTCCCTCCCTTCATCTCCTCTTCTTATCTCAGTTCTCCTGTTTCAACTCTACACCCTATCTACCCTTCTCATTCTAGCCCTTGTCCAAATCTGTCCCTTTCTGGCCCCTTCTCAACTCCTATCCTCACAGTTCCCAATAGCTACTGTCCCCCCAACCTCCATTCTTTTTGCCTATTTGTGGTGAGCAGACCTCCTGCAGACACTGCTACTCCAGAAAACATGACAGGAGAACCAGGAGATATGAGGGAGGGCAGAAAGCCAGACAGATTTGAACTGTTTTTACCTAAGGGATCTTCATACAATCGTTCCCTTCCTCATTTTAAAAACTGAGTTTGTCATTTTTGATGGACTGAAGTAATAGTTAATTGGAAAAAACAAAAGCAGCCCTCAAAATAGAAGATGATAATGTTATTGGACTAAATACATATAAATGTATGACCTTATTTACTAGCTTACATTAACATTTTAACATGTCAATGCTCAATTATGTGCTTAGAGTTAGTCTTACTAAGGTGCATTACTGTGCTAGACTACACTAAGACACATTAACAATCTCCTCTATATTCAAAACCACTTAACCAGCCAGGAATGGCACTTAACCAGCTATCTAGCGATATTCAGCAGGGGATAGCTGGTTATCCCCCGCTGGATAGTCTCAGTTCACGCCTAGGAGATAACCGGCTATATTGCGCAATGTAGTTGGCTATCCCTGAATATTCAATCCATATCTGGCTATTATATGTGGCCACATTGGGCCACTTAAATAGCTGATATATCTTTGACCGGTTTAAAGTTAACCAGTTACCTTTGAATATTCACAGAGCTGGTTAACTATAAACCAGCTAAAAATAAACTGGATATTCAATGCTGATCACCAGACATGGCCCAGCAATGAATATCCGGGCTGAATGTCGACCTCGAGAGTAAGCCGGGTTCCCTCCCATGATCTGAATATCAGCCCTAATGTTTATTACCATAGGTCCTGTATTACATAAACAATTTACCAATAATGATGCCTTTTACTAAGCGGAGATAGTGGCTTACAGTAGTGTGGGTATGTGGATTTGCCACGCACCAAGACCACATTTTACCATGGTCATAAAAACCATTTGTTTCAATGGAGTCAGTAAATGGCTGTCCGCTAATTAAAAAATTGACACGCAGCCATACACTGCCTGAGCCCTTAATGCCTCCCATTTAGTAGATGGTAAGGGCTCAAACACTACTCACGTGGTAATCGGGTGACACGTGGCAGTGGCCGTGCTCTGCTCATTATCGCTGGGCACACTCTCTCCCCCACACACTCTAGAAAATAAAACGCATTTTCTGGGTGCAGGAAATGGCACACTGAAAACAGAACTACTGCCGGGACCCTAGGCGTGTCGGCGATAGTGCTGTTTTCCTGTGCACTACCCGTGCGGTAGCCCTGCTGCCCTTTAACAAAAGGGTCCCAATATGTGTTAACATTATTAGTGCTTGCTTAATAGGTAGCAGAAAACCAACACTTCCACAGAAAGTCCCAACAAAAACAAAAAAAAAAAGAGTGGAAATGACCGCAGTCAATCTGTTCCAGGATAACAGAATAAAAAATTTGATTCCAAACATAAAATCTCAAAAGTAGTGCGAGTGCATACAATAATCCAATACAGGCCTCATCTTGGCAAAGCAACCATATACTATACACGTAGACCCTACAGGGGCTGTGTTTCGGCAAACCAGCCTTTCTCAGGAGTCCTTGAAAAATGGTAATAAAAATGAAAAATTAATAAATAGAGGTTAAAATGAGACATAAAGAATATCGTATATGTTGAGAACAGGAAACAGATAAATACAAAAACTAAAGGTGGTGTAAAGAAAAGAAGATAAAAACTATGCATATCAAACATATAAACGGCAGGTGACCGACTCACCTGCAAATGCGCAGTAGAGACTTCCCTCTCTGTCCCGCCCTCGTGTCAAGACGTGATGACGTCAGAGGGCGGAAAAGAGAGGGAAACGGAGTCGGAGTCGCTGTCGGACGCTGCTGCCTGGAAACGAACATCTGCTGCTGCCTGCAGCGCTTTCACACGGAGGTGAGAGGCGCTGTCAGGTCAGTGCAGGGGGCCAGACACAGAGGGGGGAGGGAGCGACGCCGAGGAGGGTAGCTGGAAATCTCGCCTGTTTTTACGGGCTTAAAGGCATATTCATAAGTACATAAGTATTGCCATAATGGGACAGACCGAAGGTCCATCAAGCCCAGCAACCTGTTTCCAACAGTGGCCAAACCAGGTTACAAGTACCTGGCAAGATCCCAAAACAGTACAATACATTTTATACTGCTTATTCTAGAAAAAAATATTTAAACACACATGAATACAAGTGTATTGCTTCTTCAGCTTATTGAGAGTGGAGTAGTCTCATATATAACACACGATAAAGATTATTTGATTTTTCACCCAATGACTGGGTGTATTATCTGTGTGTATTGTCAATGATTAGACAATACACACAGATAATACACCCAGTCATTGGGTGAAAATCAAATAATCTTTATCGTGTGTTATATATGAGACTACTCCACTCTCAATAAGCTGAAGAAGCAATACACTTGTATTCATGTGTGTTTAAATATTTTGTTATATTTTGATGCTCGACAGAGCACAGGCACAATTGTTTATTCTAGAAAAAAGCAGTGGATTTTCCCCAAGTCCATTTTAATAATGGTCTATGGACGTTTCCTTTAGGAAGCCATCCAATCCTTTTTTAAACCTCGCTAAGCTAACTACTTTTACTACATTCTCTGGCAACGAATTCCAGAGTTTAATTACATGTTGAGTGAAGAAATATTTTCTCCGATTCATTTTAAATTTACTACTTTGTAGCTTCATTGTGTGCCCCCTAGTCCTAGCATTTTTGGAAAGCGTAAACACGTGATTCACGTCTACCCGTTCCACTCCACTCATTATTTTATAGACCTCTATCATATCTCCCCTCAGCTGTCTTTTTTCCAAGCTGAAGAGCCCTTGATGCTTTAGCCTTTCTTCATAGGGAAGTCTTCCCATCTCCTTTATCATTTTCATCACCCTTTTCTGTACCTTTTCTAATTCAGGGTGGAGTTTGGGTAGATCACAGGCAGAATCACGATTTACACACCTACATGTCCTTGTAAAATGGACTTGAAATAGGCAAATCCTTGACTTTCATTCACAGGCAGCCTATTATAAAATAACTCTCTAAGGGGCCCTTTTACAAAGGTGCATTCAGCTTGCACCTAAATGAGACTAACACCAGGTTACCATGCCCCCTGGCAGAAATTGTAGATTTGGCGCGTGCCCATAACGCCTGGGTGATTTATTTATTTATTTCCTCCCTTGCGCATTGTTTCTGATGATAATCAGCAGTTGGAATGTGCTGACCGGTCACCACTTGTGTAGTACGTGAGCCTTTACTGCTAGATCAATGGGTGGCATTAAGTGCTCGGGCCAGTTTTGGACGCGCGTCAGTTTCAGTTTTACCGCATGCCCTTTTCCCGTCCCATTAAAGAAAAAGCCCTTTTTTGCAGATGCGGTAAAAACTGGCCCGGCATGCGCCCAGTACATGCGTCTACACTACCGAACACTTTTTACCGCAGCTTAGTAAAAGGACTCCTAGATTAATAAATGAGGCTTTTAGATTATACATTTTAGTTTGGTTTAGTTTTATAGTTTGATATACTGCCCTTCAGAATAACATACTGAAGGAGTTTACACAATTAAAAACTTAAATGAAAAAAAAAACAGCCAAGTAATAAAAAATCAACAAATGTATGTAATAATAATAATAATTTAAAAAAACTCAACATGTCCTACCAGTGTTGTGCCAATGTTTCGACATCCACTCCTCTACTTATCCAGATGATTTCAGAGCAGATTGTAAATCAGAGTAAGTCTCCTGGGGACCGGGAAATGCCTGATGCACCTCTTTCCCCTACATCAGTCCAAAATCCTGCAATGTCCTGCCAAAACAGCTCAAAGAGCTTGTCGACCATCAACTGTTCAAGAAGTCCTTAAAAACATTCTTATTCGACAAGGCTTATTCCACTGGCTAATCCAGTGTTTAACCTGTGCTATCCCATGTACCTTCCCCTCCTGTCACACTCCGAATCTGTGCCTTCTCTGTATTGTATTGTATCCTCTTGAATTTTGTGTAAGCCACATTGTGCCTGCTTCTGTGGGAAAATGTGGGGTAAAAATGCGCCTAAATAAATAAATAAATAAATGTAACTCACTTTGAGTTACTAATGGAAAGGAATGAACTAAATCAAACAAATATCTATATTCTTATATGACCTTCCCTTTCGGATTCCTTGTCCTTATTTTTCACCTAGTTTTTGCACTCCCCACTTTTGCTTTTACTCATGCATGACCATCACACACTTTCACCTCTTAAAATTGCTCTCACGCTAACCTGTATCTTTTCTTTCCCCTCCAGTGGCCCAGCCATGTGTCTGGATGGATACTCTTTCCTTTCTTACAAATTCTAATCACTTTCCTGTGCTCCATCCCTTTAACTCATCCTATTAGTTCATGTCATTTTTTACTTCTAAAAATGCTTTCACCTTCATTCCAACACACGCCTCGTAATCATCCCCTTCATATTTCAACAGATACACACGTCTTTGCTCATTTTGCTGTTGCAGCCATCTGTTCATGTTCAGTAAATGCTTATTCATGTCTATGTTTAAAAAAAAACAGTCTTTTTTCATATATACAACAGAACGTCATTTTGACTATTCAGACTGAGTGCTAAATAATAATTTTTGTTTGGAGTGTCAGATGAGGAGGAGGAGATAAAGAGGACTTTCCCATTGCCCCTTGACCACTGCTCCAGTTGAGATGGCTATGCAGCTTTCTGTTCTTTGTGCTGTAACTGAGTATAAAAAGGAAGATATAGGAAGGCTGAAGTCTAAGTTGTGGACTCCAAAGGCATGAATTTGCCAAGTTCATATGTCTGTGGTAGAATAGTGCAAGCCATCATGTATCATGTAGATGTTCACTTTCCAGTTCCATGCCACAATAAAGCTGACACAGCAGACTCCTGTTAATTTGACAACAAACAGACTCCTTTTCTTAGTTAAACTGAAATAACAGTGAGGTACCACAAGGGATGTAGCCAGACCTGTCATTTTGGGTGGGTCTTCCAAACCTCCCCCCTCCCCCATTTGTCTTGCATCTCTCTCCCTCTCCTCTGTCCCAAGATTTGGCATTTGCTACCCCCCCCCCCCCGGCTGTGGCCTGGGAACTCCCCCCTCCCCCACGGAAAGTGACATCAGCAAGGGTAGGATGTGGAAGAGAGAAGTTTGCGGTGCCTGCGCAGACAGCGGTCATGGTGAAGGTGCTGTAATCAAGCAAGGAGGGGGGGTTCAGAGACAGTGGTATGGCAATGCTGGGGGCGAAGTAGAGGGAGCAAAGGGAGTGAGGTGACTGCCAGTGAACTGTTCTGGGGGCCAGACAGGGTGGACCTGAGCAAATAATGGGTGGGCCTGTGTACACCCAGGGCCACCCATTGCTGCACCACTGGGTACCACAAAAGACCTCAGTAAACAATCTGTTGAATTTGCAAGTTGTGTTACCAGATAGTGTTAAGCCATCAATGGTCAAAAAGTCCTCCTTTCTTTTATTCTTTTTATGTTTTGCAGTGTTAAATAAATGTTTTCTTCTTTCAATTTTTTACGTATTATTTTAGGCATTACTTATGTTAAGAACTTACACACTGTGCTGCTTCCCTTCTGGTTTAATGTGTTGGGAACTCGCTGTGTTTCACGTCTTTAAACGAGAAACACTATTCTGAGCCAACAATAGCCACTGTTTTGCCTCCCTTGGACTGCTTCAGGGCACACGTTTTACAGGATTAAATTAAGCTTAAAACAGTAGTCACATTTTCTCACATTGGCTTTTCATTTTTGTCATCTCTACTTGATTCACATGAAAATACATATAACAAATAAATAAATATAGATTTTGATATATAGAGGTACCTCACTTATTTTAGTTTATCTAAGATAGGGGATGGGATTTAATATACTGCCGTTCTGTGGTTAAAATCAAAGTGGCTTATATATTATATGCAGGTACTTATTTTCTACCTGGGGTAATGGAGGGTTAAGTGATTTGCCAGAGTTACAAGGAGCTGCAGTGGGAATTGAACCTAGTTCCCCTGGTTCTCAGGCCACTATACTAACCCTTAGGCTACTCCTCCACTAAGAAAAAGACTCTGTTGTGTATCATAGTTCAGAGTTCCTTTATTTCTCCACTATTTATGTGTATCCTGTTAATTCTAGGCCAGGCTTCGCGTCTACCCTGCGTGTGCTGTGAAGATAGAAAATCACCTCGTTAGCGTCGGCCCTTCCCCCGTTGTGTACCGCCCTCGAGGAAATAGGAAGTTACCTCAGAAGAGGGCGGGATACAACGGGGAAGGGCCAACGCTAACGAGGTGATTTTCTATCTTCACAGCACACGCAGGGTAGACGCGAAGCGCTGCCTGCATCGCTGCAATGGATTAAAAAAAAATGAAGGGTGATGGCAGGAGACAGGGCTCTGTCAGCTCTCCACGAGGGGGGACGGGACCGGGTCGGGGGGGGGGGGTCAGATGGGAGAGGGGGAGCTCAGAGGGGAGAAGGGGAGTTCTCAGATGGGAGAAGGGGTGGGGGTGTTCAGAGGGGACAAGGGGATTGGGAAGGGGTGGGGGAGCCCAGAGGGGTGTTCAGAGGGGAGAAGTTGATTGGGGAGGGTAGGGGAGCCCAGAGGGGAGCTCAGAGGGTAGAAGGGAGGGAGGGTGGGTGAGCCCAGAGGGGTTCTCAGATGGGTGCTCGGAGGGGAGAAGGGGATTGGGGAGGGGTGGGGGTGCTCAGAGGAGAGTGCTCAGATGGGAAGAAGGGGATTGGGGAGGGGGGGGGTGCTCAGATGGGAGAAGGGGTCTGAAGCTGGAACTGGGGTCTGACAAGGGGCAGGAGGGAAAATGGGTCCATGCCTGGGGCAGGTGGGAGATTGGGTCTGGGGCTGAAAAGGGGGGATGCAAGGCATGTGGTGGATGAAGGGGGCTGGAACTGGGGGCTGAAAAGGGGACAGGGAGAAGTGGCTGGGGGCTGAAGCTCAGGACTAATGGAAGAAAAGGGCTGGGGACTGGTGGGATAGTGGGGCTGAAAAGAGGGGCAGGTGGGAGATGTGGGCTGGGGCTGGAACCAGGGGCAGGTGGAATAAGGGGGCTGGAACTGGGGGCTGAAAAGAGGGGGCAGAGAGAGAGGGGACATACCCTGGATGGAAGGGGGGAGTGTGAGGGAGGGCAGACCCTGGATGGATTGATGGGAGAGGGAGGGCAGACGGATTGAAGAGGCAGAGAGAAAGGGCAGATGGTGGGTGGAAGGGGGAGAGAGAAAGAGGGCAGACTGGGGCAAATGGTGGATGGAAGGGGCAGATATAGAGGGCAGATGTGGATGGAAGGAGAGAGAGATGGCAGACTGGGGCAAATGGTGGATGGAAGGGGCAGAGATAGAGGGCAGATGTGGATGGAAGGGAGAGAGAGAGATGGCAGACTGGGGCAGATGGTGGATGGAAGGGGCAGAAATAGAGGGCAGATGTGGATGGAAAGGAGAGAGAGGTGGTAGACTGGGGCAGATGGTGGATGGAAGGGGCAGAAATAGAGGGCAGATGTGGATGGAAGGGAGAGAGAGATGGCAGACTGGGGCAGATGGTGGATGGAAGGGGCAGAAATAGAGGGCAGATGTGGATGGAAGGCAGAGAGAGGGCAGACAGTGGATGGAAGGGACATTAGAGAGGGCAAACAAAGGATGGCAGAGAGCGAAGAAAGATGCTGGATGGAAGGAAGACAGTGAAAAGAAGATGAGGAAAGCAGAAATCAGAGACAACAAACTGTAAATAAAATACATATTTTTATTTTTTTCCTTTAACATGTAAATAAGGTAATCTTTTTATTGGACTAATTTTAATACATTTTGACATAACTTTCAGAGAACAAAACCCCCTTCCTCAGGTCAGGATAGGATACTGTAACAGCACTATACTGTATTGACCTGAGGAAGGAGATTTTGGCCCCTGGAAGCTAAATGTATTAGTCCAATAAAATGGTATTTTATTTTCTGTATTTGTTTTATTTCTATTTGTTAATTTGTAAAGTGGTGATTGGTATTTGTTAGTTTTTTTCAAATTTACATCTGCTATCTTTATCTTTTGCACAGTACTAGGGGACATTTTCTGTTTCTTTGGTGTTGCATTGTATACAGAGTCTGACATCGGGGGTTCAGTTGAATTTTTGTCTAAATAGAAAGTTTATTATTACTTATTCTATAGTGGATTAGGGTGTATCTGTGTTTGTGAAAAAGACATGGCTTTCGGTTGGCATTGACTGTGCAGGATTGACGATCTGTACTATTCTGTCTGTTTTCGTTTTATAATAGGTGAATTGATGTTCTAGTGTTCACTGTAGTGTTTAAGATGCTTTCCTTTTCCTTGTGTGACTTGTACAAATTACTGCTTATGGTATGGTATAATTGCTCTATATATAGGTCCTGAGTGTTTTGTATTCTCGGTATGCCTTGTACTGGATTTGGGGGGGGGGGGGTGTTAAAAAATGACCGGCCCCGGGTGTCAACTACCCTAGCTACGCCACTGCACAAAGGAATCCTGTTTAGAAGAAATGGACCCAAAGAAGATTAGAAGAGATTAGATAGCAACACCAGTAGTTGGAAAACAAAGCCAGTATTGGGCAGACCTCTATGAACTATGCTCTGATTGTGGCTGAATAGACTTAGATGGGCTGGAGTGAAGATTTTCAGGGGCTTCGACAACTTCAGAAATTTTTTAGAACAAGGAAAGTGCTGGGCAGACTTCTACGGTCTATATCCTGAAAATGGCAAGGACAAATCAAGATCAGGTCTACATATGAAGTATTGCATATCTACTACTACTACTACTTATCATTTCTAAAGCGCTACTAGATGTACTCAGCGCTGTACACTTGAACATGAAGAGACAGTCCCTGCTCGACAGAGCTTACAATCTAATTAGAACAGACAAACAGGACAAACAAGAGATAAGGGAATATTAAAGTGAGGATGATAAAATAAGGGTTCTGAACAAGTGAATAAGGGTTAGGAATTAAAAGAAGCATAAAAAAAGTGGGCTTTTAGCATAGATTTGAAGACGGCTAGAGATGGAGCTTCACGTACCGGCTCAGGAAGTCTATTCCAGGCATATGGTGCAGCAAGATAAAAGGAACAGAGTCTGGAGTTAGCAGTGGAGGAGAAGGGTGCAAATAAGAGAGATTTACCCAGTGAACGGAGTTCCCGGGAAGGAATGTAGGGAGAGATGAGAGTGGAGAGGTACTGAGGAGCTGCAGAGTGCATGTACTTATAGGTCAATAAGAGGAGTTTGAACTGTATGCAGAAACGGATACAGATTCTATATATCGTGCCTAAAAAATCCACATGGATTTAAGAGTGTTCTATAAGATTTACGTGTGCTTTATAGAATATGCTTAGTCAGTACCATAGTGCCTGTATCTACGTGTGCCCATTTACGCCAATAAAAACCTGGTGTAAATCCATCTACGTATTTTTAGGTGCACTGACCCGTATTCTGTAAATATGTGTAGAAATTTTGGCACATCCGTGAAACGCCCATAAACATGCCCCTTTTAAACTACATGCATTTATTTTGAACTGCACGCTTTTCAATTTAGGCACCGTTCTTTATAGAATTCGCTTAGCAATTTCTATGTATAAATTCTGATAAGTGCCAATTAGTGTTCATTATTGCTTGTTAAGTGCTGTTAAAAACGCTGATTGGCTTGTTACGCCAATTAAGTTATGCGCGTATTTCCGCACGGAAATCTAGGCGCCATATATAGAACCTGGCCAATAAGGGCTGCAGGCATATTCTATAAACTGCACCTATAGTTATGCACAGTTTATAAAATATGACTAGATGGAATTGGTTTTTTTTTTTGGGGGGGGGGTGTCAATTTTTTAAGCACCATATATAGAATCTAGCCCTATGTGCAGGTATTTTCGCTGTCCCTAGAGGGCTCACAATCTAAGTTTTTGTAGCTGGGGCAATGGAAGGTTAAATGACTTGCCCAAGGTTAAAAGGAGCTACAGTGGGCATCGAACCCAGGTTCAAAGTCTGCCACACTAACCGTTAGGCTACTCCTCCACTTAAACCCTGTTGAGCTAGTTGGTTGCTGATATTCAGTGGCATTTAATCGGGTAGTGCCACTGACTATCTCTGCTAACCAGCTGTCCCCTAACCAGCTGGGTTAGGGGCAGAGTTAAGGTGGGGCAGCCACTTAGCTGGTAACTGGCTAAGCAAGTGCATACAGTTACAACAGCAAAAGAACAAACCAATCTTTGTGGGTCTTTTACGAAGGTGTGCTAGTGTTTGTAGCTCACGCTAAAAATCAGGTGGCGCTAAATGCTGAGACGCCCATTGTATTCCTATGGGCATCTTAGCATTTATCGCCTGCTGATTTTTAGCATCATTCAAACTCCAGGTCTATATGAGCAATTAGGCAGAGGTTACCTATGACTTGAAGAAGATCTAAATGCTGAGATGAAATTTCTTGCAGTATGGGGGCAAATGTATAACTAGGTGCCATCATTTAGGCTCCTAGATGCTGCCTGCTGACTGCTAATTCTATAATAGCATCTGGGCTACTATAAATCTTCCTCAATGCACCTACATTTAGGCACACTCACTTATACCATGTCAACAGCAGGCATTAGTGGGCACACCTAAATATGGCACTTTAGTATGTAACTTAGAATATTTGGTAATGTGTATTTTACAAATTTATGCACGCCATCAGTGCATAAATTTAGACAGCAAGTTATAGAATGAGGGGGGTAAGTGTGTATTGCCATTGGAAAATATGTGATACACATATACTCTAAAGGTCTACCCTACCCAAGGATGTTTAATTGACAGGAGAGGGCAGGAGCATGCTTGGTCCATTATCTGGCCTGAAGCCAATAGGCGGAGCTTGCCGCCATATTGAGTCACCCAAAACAATAGCAAACGCTTATTAGAAATAAGGACCGTCTATGCGTGGCTTGGCGTGGATCAATAGTTTGCTTTGGTTTGAGTGTATCAAGATGGCAGCTATGGCTTCAGCCTTGTCATGTAACACCATCTCCTGTCAATGAAACCGCCTTGGCCCTAACCATCCCTAGAATACACCCTCTTAGCATTTCTGTGTGCTGCTTCTTTCATGTGTAAGGAACACCTTTTCTAAAATCATTACTTATGCATGCATACCCATTTTCACACTTAAATCAGCTTTTTACCTGTGTACATGGTATCTAACCCTTCTAATTGCCTACAAAATTATTTAGGGAACGAGTATATTCTGTGAATTTATTTTGAAAATGCACATATGTATTGCATTGCTTCACCATTTTATGAATATTGCATTCATTTTTTTTCTTTGTTATCAGCTCTTAATGAGCCTACAATTGACTATGGCTTCCAGAGGCTACAGAAGGTGGTCCCAAGACATCCCGGAGATCCTGAGAGATTACCCAAGGTAGGGTAAATCATTCATTTTCCCCGTCTGGCCTTTGGTGTACCTAAGCACAAAAGATGGTAGTAGCAACTTTAGACAATTGAAACATTGTAAAAGAAAAAAGAGATGAAAGATACTAAGAATTCATCCTCCTATGATTTGTGCAGCTCTGATCTGAATCGCAGGCTTAAACCTAAGAACTCATAAGGTAACAAACTTCCCCACAGAGCATTCCTGGGAAGATATAGGCAAATGTTAATGACTAAGGACTTGTATTTGTTAGTATGTGCCAAATTGATTTAACATGCATTAGCTTGTGAATTAATGTGCATACAAACAATTTACACATGGTTTATATGTGTAAATTGATTTATAAATGTTTATATGTGCATTAAAAGCTTTTATTCAAACTGAATATAAGAAACAAACTCAAAAAACACTGAAAAATTGAAAACATTTCTGGAAATCCCAAAAATGAACCTGTGTACATCCTATTAATTTCACTACGTTTTTTTTTCTCATTGGATGTAATTTTTTCTCCCTTTTGAAAACTTTATTTTCCATCTAATGATATTTGTGTCGGATTATGAGAGCTATTTTTACTCATTTGCAGTTCCAGGAAGCAAATCTTCTCCCCACCCCCTGACTCCCTGGGTTCATCTCATGCTAACCTGATGCTCTAATGACCTATATCAAATTTATGAAAACAGTTCTGTTATTCTCCTTTTTGTAATCTTTGCTCAGGCACAGTCTGTAAAGATTAGAAGGACCTATTCAGATAAAAACGTGTCTTCTGTTGCACTCTGTAGAGAGCCTAACACAAAGAGTCCAGGAAGCATGCTGTGCACATACGTTACCAGACAATAGCTTGCTGGAAAATACAAGACGTCCTCTGTTCCCCCCATACAGCATTGTCTGTGATCTAGATCCCAGGCCTTGCCTTGATCAACTTTCATTTCAGTTACGGCCCCACTTTCTAACACATTGATCCCATTTTCTTTTCAAAATCTTTAGCAAATAGAACTCATGGGGTTTTATAGGAACTTATGAAATTGTAAAGACAAAGGTAGGGGAACCTGTGGCTTACTAAACTGAGATCGTAATACTGAGCTGTAGGACTAGTTCATTAATTTGCAGCAGATACAGAGTCTTTCTGCTCTAGGACTGCATAATCCTATGGACTGAAGCAGGCATTTTATACCTTTTACCACTGATTGGACAACTCATTTGGGGGTCCTTTTACAAAGCCGCGGCAAAAGGGGGCCTTCGGTGGTGTCAGCACGTTTTTGATGCGCGCCGAAGCCCCCTTTTACCACAGCGGGGTAAAAGGCAGGTCTTTGTTTTTTTTTTAAGAAATGGCCATGCGGCAAGTGAAACACTTGCCGCGTGGCCATTTAGGAGGGAGCACTTACCGGCACCCATTGAGGTGGGGGTAAGGACTCCCGTGCTAACCCGTACTAAGCATGTGGCACTGCCCGATTACCGCCAGGTACACACCGGCGCTACAAAAACTTAAAATATTTTTGCAGCGCCGGAAATGGTGCATGATGGGGTAGGGAGCTACCGCCGGGCTTCTGCAGTAGCCTGGCGGTACACTTTTAGTGAGCAGTAAGCCCACATTGGGTTTACCGCCGCTTTGTAAAAGATCCCCCTGATTAGCATACAGCAACCCCCCCCCCCCGAAAAAAAAAATTCTGTATAGGTCACCTAAATTTGAGTGCGGATCCAAGATCCACACATAAACTAGTCAATGAACTGTTGGAGTTAGCAAGTAATTAGGAGTTACGTACCGATCTGCCCTATGCCCTTTTCTATAACAGGTGCACCTAATTTCATAATGCACAATTCAAAATGGGGTGTAGCCAGGGGAGAGGCATGGCTGAGTCAGGGACGTTCCCAAAATTTAGGTGCGATGTTATAGAATAATGGCATTTATACGTCCAACTGTCATTAGTTAGATGCCAGCATTTACATCCGTTTTTGGCAGATAGAAGTGCTCACACTCAAACTGAGGTAAGAGCAAGGGCGTAGACATCCCTCCAGTTTTAGGGGCACCCAGGTCTGGACTTGGGGCAACACATTCCTCCCTCCTCCTCCTCTCTCTCCCTCCCCCACACGCATTCTAACACTACCTTGCTGGCGAGGATGCTGAGGCCCTGCCTGCCAAATATATATAGGTGCCCGAGCTGCTCGCTCCTCCTCATGCTGCTTCCTTAACGCAGAAGTCGGCGGCCTGCCTTCAGTCACTGACACCGGGACTTCTCACGCAGACTATTTGTGAAATGTCCCAGCAGCTGAAGGGGAGGTATATTATGATTTACCTCAATCTTCAATTTGTTCTCCAGCCCTAGGGGCACTTTCACCTATCTGGACACTCTGGGGTGATTCTATAGAATAGGCACTACAATTTATGCATCAATTATGAATAAATGATTACAGTATGTATTTATTTATTTCCACAACTTTCTATACTGCTCTAACTGACTAGCAGAGTGGAGCAGTGTACAGACTAAAAAAAAAAGAAAAGCAAGAAAGAAACTCCAATAAAAAATAGGAAAGCATAATACTTATACCAAACAAATAATTAAGGAGTGGTAAAAGGTAGGGTAGAGGAATGAGAGATTTATTCAAAAGGGTCAATAAAACAAAGATTAAAAGAAAAGCGGAATGGCATATATGCATGTATGTGCACACATACAAGTGTAAATGTCAAAATTCTACCTATGCACTATTCTGTAAATATGTGCATTCATTACAAGTATACAATAAATCAATTTCAATAGGCCCACATAGGAAACTCAATTTCAATAGAGGGGGGCAGAATATACAATTAACAGTCTCATAAGCGATGTATATCATGGCGAGCATTACATGGACTGGACCCTGATGCAGCATAAGCGAAGCATTCCGCATGTTGGCTAGCGGTCCTACTGTCTATAACTACAAACAAAAGCTAAGTCATATATTATTGGAATCTTTTATGAGATATGAGCTAAGCTAAGCAATTTGATGATTTGATGCAAATTTGTTTTAAAGTTATACATAAGTGAAAAAAGTAAAAAAAAAAAATGAAAATAAACCTTAATAAAATAATAAAAGAGAGTTTAAAAGTGAGCTCAAATTTAAAGTCATTATAGACCAGTGAAAAGGCAAGTCAAGCTAAGAGTTGATCTGACTTGTATGAAACGAGTCGCCAATGAGGTCTATGACGTTTTATTCTTAAAAACCTGCTCTAATCTTGGTTTTGAGAAGTATAAGTTGCTGGGCTATATGAGACTGTCATTCATTACAAGTAGTCATACATATGGGCAGTCTGGTGGAGCACCCACTTACGCATGTAACTTATAGAATACTAACAGGCTTATTTTCAAAAGAGAAGGATACCCATCTTTTGACACAAATCGGAAGATGGGCATCCTTCTCACAGGGTCGTCCAAATCGGTATAATTGAAAGCCGATTTTGGGCGTCCCCAACTGCTTTCTGTCACAGGGACAGCCAAAGTTCATGGGGACATATTGGAGGTGTAGCGAAGGCGGGACTTGGTTGCACCTAACACATGGACGTCCTCGACCCATAATGGAAAAAAAGGGCATCCCTGACGAGCACTTGGACGACTTTACCTGGTCCTGTTTTTCTTACGACCAAGCCACAAAAATGTGCCCAAACTGACCAGATGACCACCGGAGAGCATCAGAGATGACCTCCCCTTACTCCCCCAGTGGTCACTAACCTCCTCCCACCCTCAAAAAAAAATCTTTAAAAATATTTTGTGCCAGCCTCTATGCCAGCATCAAATGTGATACTCAGATCCATCACAGCAGTATGCAGGTCCCTGGAGCAGTTTTAGTGGGTGCAGTGTACTTCAGGCAGGCGGACCCAGGCACACCCCCCCCCCCCACCTGTTACACTTGTGGTGGTAAATGTGAGCCCTCCAAAACCCACCACAAACCCACTGTACCCACATCTAGGTGCCCCCCTTCACCCATAAGGCCTATGGTAGTGGTGTACAGTTGTGGGTAGTGGGTTTTTGGGGGGTTAGGGGGGCTCAGCTCACAAGGTAAGGGAGCTATGTACCTGGGAGCAATTTATGAAGTCCACTGCAGTGTCCCCTAGGGTGCCCGGTTGGTGTCCTGGCATGTCATAGAGACCAGTGCACTACGAATGCCGACTCCTCCCATGACCAAATGGCTTGCATTTGGTCGTTTCTGAGATGGGCAACTTCTTGTACTATGGACCTTGAACCTACACCCTTATCCCTCCAATATTCAAAACTATCGCTGGCATAGCTGTTTAGGTGCAGATATTCAGCGCCAAACCGGCTATGCTGAGCGGTCAAATAGCAGGCCTATCTTTGACCTCTAAAAAGTTAATCGGTTAGCGCTGAATATCGACATAGCTGATTATCATTTTAGTGGCCAAAATAAACCCAGACATTCAATGTCGGTCACCGGAAATGGCCTGGCATTGAATATTCAGGTTTAATGCCAGCGGCGGACAGAAAACACTCCACCCACCACCTGCTGACTATCAGGCCCTATATATTTAAGGCCACTTTTTTTTATTTAGAAAATTATTTCTGATCCCTAATAGTAACAGTGAATGACATAGGATAGATTAGTATTTCACATTTAGCAGAAACCAATCTGAGTAGGCCAGCCTTCTTCATTAAATTAATGCTGGTGATCCAGTGTGATAATATAGATGCATAGCGTGAAATAAACCTGTGGTATGAGCTTCAGTTTCATAGTTGTGTAAATTCTGGATATTTTTTATCCAATTCAATTTTTGTTTCTCTTTCTTTTGCCCCTCACTCCCCTCCCACCCTCTGCTCGTCCCATGTGTCCAACCTAATGAATTGATAGTAATGTCTTTGGGCAGAAGCAGGCTTCGGAAGGGAGTGGGCCCTCTGATCATGGATGACAGCTTAAAACAGCTTACAAATTGAACCCATTCATCAAATTTTGACAGGTTTGAACAGCTTTGTAACCATAGCTGTTTTATTTTCCTTTTAATTTTTGTATTTTCTCTTTCCGGGACAGAGAAAATTAAAATGGCAACAATAAAGTATGCATACCTCTTTCTCTCTCTTTCTTTCTGTCTGCATCTTTATATGACTCCATGGCAGGCTGATGATTCTAAAAAGCTTATTGATATATTCTGCAAAAATTCTGCTCACACATGTATATAGCTCCCAGTGAGTGTCACTCATGAAACGTGCAGAACGATAAATATACACATGCCACAGAACCACTACCTCCCCAATGCCCCTGCTAGAAGGGTCAATATGTACATATTACTTTTAAGAGGTTTTTCGTACAGCAGATAGGCACTTTTTCCCATTTAGCTCACTTATTCCTGGTGTGTCTTGTTCTTTGGCTGCTAGATAAGAAAAGAGTGAAAATGTATTTTAGTTTGTCCTCCCCCCCCCGTTTACTTTTCACTCAGTGGGTCACATATTTATTTGGAGCTGGAACTGTGATGAGAACCCTCATTTATCTCTGCTGTAGCTGGTCAGACGTGAAAAGGGAAGATGACTGAAATTTAGGAGTCCTTTTACGATATACAGTTCATGTATACTTTGCTTTCTGGTTTGAAATCACATGTTTATGCATTTATGGTACATTTTTATTTAGGACATATTACTAACAAAATAGTGTGCATTAAGTGCCATGCAACCCAAAAGTATACAATGAGCTGTGCTGCATTTAGTGCATGCTAATCGTTTGCGTGCACAAAATCCATTAGTGCTCCTTAGGAACAAAAAGACAGGAGGAATAAAGCCTGTCATGGTATCTCTATTATTATCATGATTTGTGTAGCAGATATAATAGATATACATAGCACTTTACAGATATAAGTACCTTAATAATAATAGAGGCAGATATATCTATCAATACAAATATATTTTAATGCGTGAGACAGTTTTAGAATATAATACACAGCTAGGACTCATAGCAAAACAGTTGGATGCAAAAAGGAGGGAAATATTGAAATGAAAAATTCAAACCAATGCCAAGCACAAAGGAAGTGGAAAATATGAGAGACTGAGAATAAGAGAAAGCATGAAGACAGAAAGAGATTGGGTGACAAGCAATTAGCAATGGAAAGAGAGAGAGAGAGAGACCGAGAGACCTGGCCAAAAGCAAGAGAGGATTATGAAGCCTGGAGAAAGGTATGGAGAGTCGGACGGAGAAGGCACGCATGGGCTAAAGGAAGAGGGGGTGGAGAAAGGGAGGGAGGCCTTAGTTTACAGCAGGTAAATTGAATTGCAATGAATATGGTATCAGCCCAGAAAGCCCCTGGGAGGCAGAGTATTGGTTTGAAAGTACTATTCGTAAGAGCCCTGACACTATTGGACTGAAAGGGTTTATTAGAAACGACGGGAACTGCTCTATCTGCTGCCAGGAAGCAGATTGCACGCCCCAGCTTTAACATGATCCTGAAAATGGATTGGATTTTTCTCTTTCTTTTCCTCTTTGAGAGCTTGAGGCTTGTTGCCATTGTGCAGAGTTCAGGGCATCAGGGGCAGCGATTTATCATTGTTAAGAGACCTGTCTGGGCTTTGTTTGCTGGGGCTGGTTGATCTGCCCCTTTGGTGTTAGGCTGATGACAAGCCCTTGTATAGCGGTAATTGGACAACTGAAAAATTATGTCTCCCACCCTCCCACGCTTAGATACACACACTCACATGATGCTCCAGAAAAAGTAAGAAATCTGGTTTCCCCCCAGAATGGCTAAAAAGGATTACAGTTGACCTTTGGATAGGAAAGGTAAAATTGTACTGCCTTTGGTGCTTTTATTCAAAGAGTCAAGTCTTTTTAACAGCATGATAAAATGGATCTTTTTTTTCTCTGAAATGCTGCTACTTCTGCTATGTTAGGGAATGTTTTCTATGTATTAAGGTAGCATGATTCTATGGACAGCAGCATCTCTTCACCCATTACTGTTTCTCATTAATTTTTACCTTGTATTATTAGTACTATTTTTCCATAGTATATATTGAATGTATGCAGCATTGCAGGGCCATAGAGGTATATGATAGAGGTATATAAAATAATGAGTGGAGTGGAAAAGATAGATATGGAGCGTCTGTTTACACTTTCCAATAATACTAGGACAAGGGGGGCATGCGATGAAGCTGGAGTGCAGTAAGTTTAAAACAAATAAGAGAAAGATTTTCTTTACTCAGCACGTAATTCGACTCTGGAATTCATTGCCGGAGAATGTGGTTAAGGCGGTTAGCTTAGCAGAGTTTAAGAAAGGTTTGGACAGCTTCCTGAAGGAAAAGGCCATAGAATGTTATTAAAGGAACGTAGGGAAAAATCCACTATTCCTGGCACAAGCAGTACAAAATGCTTTGCTCCTTGGGTCTTGTCGGGTGATTGTGACTTGGATTGGCCACTGTCGGAGACAGGGTGCTGGGCTAGATGGACCTTTGGTCTGTCCCAGTGTGGTGATGCTTATGTCTTATGTCTTATATTTATGTGTGGCTGATGCAGCCATACAGGGCACAGGGGAAGTTGGGGTGCCAAAATTATCCTCTGCCATCGGCTTACATGACATCACAAAAGTGGACAGGGCAGGAACACGATGGGAGCACTTGAGGGCACGTCACACAGGGCACATTTGCAGCTTGCAATGCACCTGCAGCACTGTATAAAGACATAGGTTTTGAGTTCCTTGGTACACATAAAAGAGATTGGAATTGAGATGTCCAGGTCGGAACAGGGCCTTTCCTAAAATATATGCAGAAGTGTGCATTTATGTAGTGGGAAAAGTCATTTTACAAGTATACACTTCAAAACAAGTGGGGGGAAGCATGCATACAGTGACTCATATAATTAGACTCTGTTCAGGAGAAGCTGGCTAAACTAAAAGTAGAGAAAATGATGGGACCTGATAGGATACATCCAAGGGTACTCAGGGAACTCAGAGAGATTCTGGCGGCACTGCTGTCTGACCTCTTCAATGCTTCCTTGGAGTCTGGAATGGTCCCAGAGGACTGGAGAAGGGCGGATGTGGTCACTCTGCACAAAAGCGGAAGTAAGGAGGAGGTTGGGAATTACAGACCTGTCAGTCTGACCTCGGTGGTGAGTAAACTAATGGAAATGCTTCTAAAGCGGAGGATCGTGAGGTTTCTTGAATCAAATGGACTGCAGAACCTGAGGCAGCATGGCTTCACTAGAGGCAGGTCATGTCAGACGAATCTGATTGAGTTCTTTGACTGGATGACCAAACAGTTGGACATGGGAGGGGCGCTAGATGTGGTGTACTTGAATTTTAGCAAAGCCTTTGACACGGTCCTGCACAGGCGACTGATAAATAAACTAAGTGCCCTCGGTATGGGACTTAAAGTGACTGACTGGGTTAAAAACTGGTTAAGTGGAAGGAGACAGAGGGTATTATTATTATTATTATTATTATTATTACATTTGTTCCCCGCGCTTTCCCACACAATGCAGGCTCAATGCGGCTTACATAGTAATTTGAAATACAAAGTTAATAGAATTTTAATAAAACAGTAGTAAAACAATGTAAAGTTGGGCTTAGTAGTGTATGATAAGTTGAGCTAGATAATATATGACTAGGATAAAAGAGGGTAGACAGGATAGGATAGTGTAATTTGGGAGAAAGGGTAAGGAGGGATAACATTAAGGCAAGATGGAAAGAGAAGGATGGGAGGTTGGTATTTAAGTCAGAAAAGAATTGGGGGTGGAAGTTGACGAGATTAGGTTGGGGCATTTGGGTAGGCTTGCTTAAAGAGATGAGCTTTCAGCATTTTTCTAAAGGGCAAGAAGTCGTTTATTAATCAGATTAGTCTGGGTATGCGTCCCAAAGCTGGCTGCCCAAAAAGGAGAAACTGGATGCGTAGTAGGTCTTGTATTTAATTCCTCTACAACTGGGAAGGTGTAGGTTAAGATAAGTTTGTGAAGAAATAAAACTGTTTCTGGCAGGGAGGTTGATCAATTCATTCATGTAGCCAGGGGATTCACCGTGGATGATCTTGTGGGTCATTGTGTTGATCTTAAAATTTATTCTTTCTTTGATGGGGGGCCAGTGAAGCTTTGCTCGAAGAGGTGATGCACTTTCAAATTTTGATTTGCCAAAAATAAGTCTCGCAGCTGTGTTTTGAGCAGTTTGGAGTCTTCAGTATTCGGGTTTTGCATCCTAAAAAGACACTGTTGCAGTAGTCGGAGTGGGTAATAACAGTAGACTGTATCATGTTCCGGAAAGTGTTGAGTGGGAGATAAGGCTTCACTCGTTTCAATATCTACATCATATTAAACATTTTCTTCATGGTGAGTTTAGCGTGGTTATCACTGGTAAATGGAGCTTGTTCTGAGGAAAGGACTGTTATCAATGGTGTACCGCAGGGTTTGGTCTTCGGGCCGGCTCTTTTTAACATCTTTGTGAGTGATATTGCAGAAGGACTGTTTGGTAAGGTTTGTATCTTTGCGTATGGTACCAAACTCTGTAATGGGGTGGATATCCTGGAGAGTGTGGATGGTATGAAGAAGGATCTAACAAAGCTTAGTCCGATAATTGGCAGGGTCATGCACTTGGGGTACAAAAATCCAAGAGATCAGTACATTATAGGGGGTGAAGTGCTTCTGTGTATGATAGAAGAGCGGGACTTGAGGGTGATTGTGTCTGATGACCTTAAGGCGGCCAAGCAGGTAGAAAAGGCGACGGCCAACGCCAGAAAGATGCTTGGATGCATAAGGAGAGGGATGACCAGCAGGAAAAAAGAGGTGATAGTGCTCTTGAATAAATCTCTGATGAGGCCCCATTTAGAGTACTGTGTGCAATTCTGGAGATTGCACCTACGGAAAGATAAAAACAGGATGGAGTCAGTCCAGAGGGTGGCTACAAAATTATTAAGCGGACTCTGTCGTAAAACATATAGAGACAGGCTTAGGAACCTCAGCACATACATGCTGGAAGAGAGGCAAGAGAGAGGGGAAAGAGACATTTAAATACCTCATTGATGTCAGTATACTGGAGGCGAGCCTTTTTCAAATGAAGGAAAACTCGGGAATGAGTAGGCATACAATGAAGTTAAGAGGAAATAGACTTAGGAGGAATCTAAGAAAATACTCTTTCTCAGAAAAGATGGTGGATGCATGGAATGGCCTCCTGGTATAGGCTGTGGAGATGAGGACTGTGTCAGAATTTAAGAAAGCGTGGAACAGCATGTGGGATCTCTTAGGAAAGGAAGAGTTAGTGGTTACTGAGGATGGGCCATTTGGCCCTTATCTGCCATCATGTTCATATGTTTCTATCTGCAATCTGTTGCTAGTTACAATGGATTTGTGAACTGAGGCAAGGCAACTCATTCTCAAGGGGGGGGGGGGTGAACCTAGAGAACAGCAGATAGGGGTTTCAAATGCAGCAAATGTCTAGACATATTAGCTATCATTCTAACTTATGAATATTAATGTAAAATTATGCTGTCTGCTGAAAAAAGCCACACAGTTGGCAATCCCAACTTTCCTGAGTTATGGGGACGTCTCCCGGGTACCCCTAACTATGTGGATACAAAGTAATGTAAATTCTATCATTGGGCACCTGCATTTTATGTGTCCCCTGCATGCATATGTTTATACAGTAGTGTCACTTACGCTCATCAGTGAACACTTATGCATGAAAGTAACAGCAGGGCACCTAAGCACTATTCTGTAAGAGTGAGTAGTACATGCCAAAGCGTCTAAATGTGAGGAGCACATACATGGGCAGAACATGGGCAGGACATGGTTAGGGCTTACATTTGTGCACATGCATTCCTGCCAAATTTAGGTGCCTGCAATTACGCCAGGTATATGGTTGATAAAAGCAATGCGTATAAACGTTAGACATGCCGATGGTATGTTACGCTAGTATTCTATAATGGAACTGCTGGACACGCTGATCGTACATTACGCTAGTATTCTATAATGGAAATTCTAGATATGGTCATGGCACATTACACTAGTATTCCATAATATAACTGTTAGACACACTGATGGCACATTACGCTAGTATTCTACAGTATAATGGAAATATTAGACACACCCATGGCACATTCTGCTAGTATTCAATAATAGAACTGCTAGATACACTGATGGCACATTACGCTAGTATGTTATAATGGAAATGTTAGATATGCCGATGGCACATTACCTACTGTTCAATAATGGAAATGCTAGACTGGCCGATAGCACATTATGCTATTAAGCTATAATGGAAATGCTAGACAGGCTGATGGCACATTACGCTACTATTCTATAATGGAATCTCGTTGACCAGGTGTTGTTATAGAGTTGACTCATATCGTGCATTATCAAGGTGTCTAAATGGGAGTGCCTTGTTGTAGAAGTGAGCCTAGGCACACACATGAAACATTACACTATTATTCTATAATGGAAAGGGTTGACATACACATACAACATTACACTAGTATTCTATAATGGAAAGGCTAGACATACACATGCAACATTATTTATTTGGATTTTGCTCACACCTTTTTCACTAGTAGCTCAAGGTACATTCAGGTACACTGGGTATTTCTCTGACCCTGGAGGGCTCAAAATCTAATTTTATACCTGAGGCAATGGAGGGTTAAGTGACTTGCCGAAGATCGCAAGAAGCAGCAGTGAGAATTGAACTGGCCATCTCTGGATGTCAAGACTGGTGCTCTAACCACTAGGCCACTTCTCCACTAGCATTCTATAATGGAAAGGCTAGACAAATATTAGGACTCAATTAGGCATCAACAATTACAACTGTCATTAACTTGACATAACTGTTAGTACCAAACTTTAGGCATGCCAATACCCACTTACTCTAGTATTTTATAATGAAATCTTGCCACCAAGATGCAGTTATAGAATTGGAGCTAAACTCATGGTATTGGCATGCCTAAATCTTGTTGCCACTTTCTAGAGTTGCCACCAAAGGAAGTAAATAATTGGAGGAATGCTTGCCACTTCTTCAGCTACTATTTAGCCTTTCTATTTTGCCTTATTCCACCTTTTTGAGGCTGCTTTTAACTCCTAACCCCTGTTTTATCATTCCAACCTTAGCAATTCCCTTATCCCTTATTTGTCCTGTTTGTCTGTCTCAATTAGATTGTAAGCTCTGTCGAGCAAGGACTGTATCTTACATGTTCAGTGTACAGCGCTGTATATGTCTAGAAGCACTATAGAAATGATACGTAGTAGTGGTAGTACTTCAACATCCTATGCTCTTATAAAACCCACAAGGGACAGGTAAAGATATACATCAAATATGAATATACCAATCCCGATAAAGAAAAAAATGAGACTCGTAGTGCATTCAGGGTAAATTATTGTAAAGCAAACTCGAGAATTAAAAAAAATTATTTGTGTAACAAGAGAGAGGATTCAGGATAGGCTGCACTTGTAGCAGAGCTCGCTTTTCAATGCCAAGCTGATAAACGGCCCAAATGACTGCTCTATACATCACCATTCCCTCTTGATTAAGTGATGAATATACAGTAACAACAATTTATAATTTATAGTCTCAATATGAAATTATACTACAGTCCATAATATAATTCAAAAGCACTGCAGATAGCTTGTGACTCCCAACTGTAATAAATAAAAAGTCCCCAAAACAGTACAACAATGAATTCAACATCAGCAGAGAAGACCAAGGTCAGGGTGGTGAACAGTCTAAAAACAAATAGGAAAAGAACACCATAATTTTGAAAGAACAGAGCACAGACAGCACACTCATACCAGAAGAAAAAAAAACAAACAAACCCAATAGTAATTGCTGAAGTTCAGTCACAGGCCTGGTAATACCCACAGTGTGGAGAAAAAACCTGTTCAAAGAAGTAGGATTTTAAGGCCTTTTTATCATCCTCATAATAAACTATGTATATCTTGAGATAATAAATTCCACAGGTAGGATGCTAAAAAGAAAAAGGCAGAATGCCGCATGGATTCATAATGAGCATTCCGCGGTGAAGGAGGACCAAGCGATGTGCATCCAAGGAGCGAAGTTGCCTAGAAGGAATATAGGGAAGTATCAAGTTTAGCAAATAAGATGGGAAACCAGAGTGAAGTGCTTTAAATGCTAGGTATAGGACTTTGAAATGTATCCTCTGATGAACTGGAAGACAGTGGAGAGACTGTAAAAGAGGTGAACAATGATCAAATCAGCTTGCATTGCAAAGAAATCTAACAGCAGTGTTGTGTAATGTTTGTAAACGTTTCAGTTCCACTTGAGATAGCCTATCATTGACCACATTACAGTAGTTTAAATGGGAGATCACAAAGGTATGGACTAATGTGTGTAATGATAAGAAATCTAGGAATTTGTTCAATGGGTGCAACAGACGTAGCGCCAGAAAACCCGATTGCAATACTTTGGTCACCTGTTTATGAAAAATTAGTGCTGTGTCGAAGATAACCCCCAGGTATTTACAAGAAACTACAATTGTCGCAGGAGTATCAAAAAGCAAAGGTGCCAAAGTAGGACAAGATAAAACCACCTGTCAACCAACAAGCCGTTTTAAGAGCAGAAAACCAGGATGCCATGCTTTTCAGGCATTTCTGAAGATTAGAAAAATCCGGGGAAGAGGGAACAACTGGAAATATTAATAAGATGTCATCTATGTAAACATGTGCATGGATAACTGTGAGTAATGAACTGAAAAAATATTAAACAAAATAGGGGAAAGTGGAGAGCCCTGAGTTACACCACAATTGATGAAATGATGTGGAAGAAGTAGTTTTAACATAAAAAGAGTGGTCCAAGAGAAAAGAAGAGAAACAAGAATACACTGTTCCTGAAATACCTATTTCTGCCAAGCGGGTCAGAAATAAGGAATGATCGATAAAGTCAAAGGCCACCGATAAGTCAAGCAAAGAGGACAGTTTTGCCCATTTCAACGAGTCTCGCTCAGAAGGGATGCAATAATTGTCTCGGTGCTATGCCCTTGAACATTGTTCTTCACTTCTCATCCTCATAAAAAAATGCATTGACAAATGCAGTCGCCTTTCGGAATGCCTGCACTTTACCTGCAACACTTTCAAGGAAGGAGTGTACTTTAAAAAAACAAGCATTAGGGGGTCCTTTTACTAAGCTGCAGTAAGCACTACTGCATGCTTCCCAAGTGCCAAAATACACTAATGCAGGGAGTGCTCAGGCACCCTGTGGTAGTTCAGATATCTGCTCATGCTTCCCAGCGCTAAAAAATACTTAATATTTTTTTTGCACCTGGAGTGTGTTTAGGGGGGCAGAGCATAGGCATGACCAGCGCTAGTCAGCACAGCTACATTGCTTCACATCAAACGATTAGCACATGGTTAGCGCATGAGCCCTTTCTGCCTACCAAATAGGTGTCAGTAGGGCTCACACTCTAATGGCCATGAACTAATTAGGCATGAGGATTTACACCAAGGTTTTGTTGGTGTAAATGATCATGACTAAATGTAGTCACAGTTTCCAGTGCCATTTATAGAATAGCGCTAAGCACTATTTTTTTCAGTTCCAATTTTTTAGGCACCATTTATAAAATTTAGTCTTATTTATCATTCTTCTTTCCATTCTACCAGACTTCCATTGTAGTGCTGCCTTGCTGAGATCTGGGATAGATCTGATGAACTATGTTTGCATTTCTCGGGGGAAAAGAATAAACTTACATGGTACTCAGTAAGGCTTGAAGAAGGTAGTTTATTCTCTCCCCCTGAGAAATGCATACATAGTTCATCAGTTTTGCTGCTGAATTTTGGATTGTGCTCTATTGTCCTCTCAGAATCCCATCCCTTTGAGGTTTCTTATAAATACACAAGTTAAGTTGCATTGAGGACATCAACAACTTCACTAAAATCTGGTTCTGAGCTGGAGCATAGCTATTACCAATTTCCCATTTCAGTCGCCATCTGACCAGAGTTAGAATCAAGCTTGACCTACAGCTGACTCACCAGTGAGCATAAATAACTTAAGGAGACTGTAAATGAGCAAGTAGGCTCAGTTTAAACTTAGCAGTTTTGTTGAATTAATAGGGCGCTGCTTCCACCTTCATACAATAACTATGTGTTTGCTGTTTGAAGGTTTTTGAGTGAGTTCAAGCCTTGAGTCTTATTTCCCCTCTCTTCTTCCTCTGCAGATGTAATGACCAAGAACACGGGAATCCTTATTAACATGAGGCAGGGCTGGAAGAGAGTCTTCTCCTTGACTTACCTCCAGTGTTGATTAGTACCCATTAGTATCTGTCATAGAAGTGGCAATTGTTACTTGTCTCAGGAGCTCAAACATGCAGCTTCCATGTCATTGGTCCCAAAGTCCAGGAAGAATTACATTTCTTCTTTGTACATTATCAAGCAGCAGAAAACAATACTCCAATCCTAGAATATTTTTAATTTTGTTAATTGCTGATATAGAAGAAAGAATACATTTTAATAATTGCTTAGGTCTAGGAGGTTAATTTTGTAGCTGCCTGCAGAAACTTTGGGCCCTGTTTACTAAGCCTCACTAGTGTTTTTAGTGGTGCTAAATGCTAGAGTTGCCCATATGTTCCTATGGGCAACTTAGCATTTAGCACAAACCCTTAGTGCTGCTTAGAAAACAGGGCCCTTTGTTTGAGGAGTACACTGAGCAATCATGATATGAAGGACACAGAAGCAGCTTGACAACTTACTCATGCAACCTGTAATTCTATAACAGTGCTTCTCTATAAAGAGCACCTATTCTATAAAGGAACGTGGACACCTACTTTCGTTTAAGAATGCTAATGTAACCACATATATATGTGCATGTATGTTAGGTATGAGCACTTACACCAGCCATAGAGCTCATGCCAAAGAGACCACTTAACAATATTCGAAAAACACAAGCGGAGGCTCACTCAATGTCTACTCTTCCCAATATCCCAACACTTTAATATTTCCACTAAATGGCACGTTCATATGTAAATGCCAATAATTTGCCTAAGCCATATCCTGTAAATTCTTATATTTAAACATCTCAACTTAGCTCGTAACATTTTAATTTATCACTTATCTTAAGGGACCAGTTGCCAACATGGGCCATGTTTCGCAACTAATGCTGCTTCAGTGCTTAGTCTTGCAATATATAAAAACATATGCTCAACACTAATTGTCAGTTATCAACTCTCCCACTCTCAGTAAATATAAGAACTGTCTCTAAATACAATAGAGAGAAAATAAGGAGAGCCAGTGATGACTTTGGTGAATCACAGAGGTGAGTTCACTGTGGGAAATGCGTCACCAGCTGAGGCTCTGTTTGGAAAGTGGTCCCATACACACACACATACACACACACACACACACACATACATATATATATATATATATATATAATGTACATTAAAAGTTAGTGGAAATATTATAGTGTTTGGGGATATTGAGAACAGTAAATATCAAGGAGATGCACATAATCGATGCTATGCTATAACTTATACGTTTGAGTGAGTCTCACCCACACTCCACCTACAATATGTGTCACCAATGTGTGGAATACAGGCTTGTAAAATATGCGCATATTTACAGGATAGGGTTTAAGCGGATTACTGGCCTTTACATATGAACGTGCCATTATTGTAAACATTTCTGTGTGTAATTGGCATGTGAATGTTAGCACTTATTGTATCCAGTTACCCACAATTAAGTTGCACTTGCATCTCGGGGCCCACCCAAATTTGAGCACCCCAATCTGGGCACCATCCAGCTTATAATCGAACGAGAATAACGCCCAAGTTCCGACCTAAATCGGGAGATGGGCGTTCTTCTCACAAAAACAAATAAAGCGGTATAATCGAAAGCCGAACTTTGGACGCTTTCAACTGCACTCCGTCGCGGATGCGGACAAAGTTGACGGGGGCGTATCGAAGGCGTGTCGAAGGCGGAACTGGGGCGTGGTTATCGGGCGAACAGAGATGGGCGCCCTTCGCCGATAATGGAACAGTTTTGAGCTAGAATTTAGGACACTTTTCCTGGACCCTGTTTTTTCACGAATAAGGCCCCCAAAGTGCCCTAAATGACCAGATGACCCCCAGAGGGAATCGGGGATGACCTCCCCTGACTCCCCCAGTGGTCACTAACCCCCTCCCACCACAACAAATGATGTTTCACAACTTTTTACTTTCACCCTCAAATGTCATACCCTCCTCCCAAGCAGCAGTATGCAGGTCCCTGGAGCAGTTGTTAGGGGGTGCAGTGGACGTCAGGCAGGTGGACCCAGGCCCATCCCCCCCCCTACCTGTTACAATTGTGCTGCTTATGCTACTAGTCGTCCAACCCCCCCAAACCCACTGTACCCACATGTAGGTGCCCCCCTTCACCTCTTAGGGCTATAGTAATGATGTAGACTTGTGGGCAGTGGGTTTTGAGGGGGATTTGGGGGGCTCAACACCCAAGGGAAGGGTGCTATGCACCTGGGAGCTCTTTTACCTTTTATTTGGTTTTTGTAAAAGTGCCCCCTAGGGTGCCCGGTTGGTGTCCTGGCATGTGAGGGGGACCAGTGTACTATGAATCCTGGCCCCTCCCACGAACAAATGCCTTGGATTTATTCGTTTTTGAGCTGGGCGATTTCATATTCCATTATCGCTGAAAAGCAAAAACGCCCAGCTCACACCTTGACGAATAAAACATGGGCGTCTTTTTCTTTTAAAAAATACGATCCGCCCCGCCCCTTCACGGACCCGTTCTCGGAGATAAACGCCCATGGAGATAGGCGTTTCTGTTCCATTATGCCCCTCTATATGTACAATCCAGGGAATAGTGTCATTTCTACATGTGACTTACCAGATGCTTTACTAGTAAACAGCAGAATAATAGCAGATCTGCCTGGAGTGCAAGGAACATTAGGGCTATGAGATGGACAATTTATTTGGGGAGAGGTCTAGTTTCATTTTTCTGCTTCCCTTCACCGTTATAATCCTGTTGGGATTATGAAATGACCTTCATAAAATGAAAAACGCATTTGGTACAATATGACAGGTCGCTGCTGTTCCAGAAAACCTCAAACATTACCATCACTCTGTAAAATGGAAAAAAGATCCTCCCTCCCTTGATGTTTCATTAACTTTTATTTACATTCATCCGTAGAGCAAATGGACTGCAAAAATGATTAAATAATGTGCATGGGCTAATTAACTGACAAACACTAATTAAAGTTTGGCTAATTAACTTGAAGCCACATAAAAACAAATAGGAAGGTTTTCTTTGTCCATCCTGCTGTTATTTTCAATGTGGATATTTTCCTGAGATTCACAACTAAGGAGAAGAAAAGCTAAGGAAGATAGAGAACTTGAGAGTTGAGAATAACAAAGGAGAGCATGAGATTAAACAAGGAAGAAGAAAGAAAGAAAGAGGGGAAAGCAGAGGTAACAATTCTGTAGGGAGGAGACTTTCACTTGTCTGGGCACAGAGGACTAAATTCTATAAATGGTGGCAAAAAATGAACACCGCTATTCTATAAATGATGCTCAAAGGTGAGCGCCGTTTATAGAATCGCGCTTAGCACCAGGATCCGTGCCCAGTTATAGGCGTGAGGATTTACATCAACTGAAACTTGGTGTAAATCCTTGTGCCTAAATTAGGTATGGATCTGTCTTATTCTATAACAATGACCCAGCCATGCCCCTTCCATGGCCATGCCTCCTTTGGATCCGCACATAAAAGCTTATGCTTTTATCTTTATAGAATATCCACCACAAAGATGCACATGTACATTCAAATTGTTGCCAATTAGTGCCAGTAATTGATTATTTGCGCCGAATTATTGATGCTAATTGGCTCATTCAATTAAATTGTGTGTGCAAACTGGGTGCATGATACTACACAACATTCCATCTTTTCTGTTCAAGGTCCTTTGGAATAAACTACCGGTTCACTTGCGCCTATCATCTTCCCTATCCAAATTTAAGACCAACCTAAAAACTTTTTATTTACAGATGCATTCTTTATTTATTTTTAAAATTTATAGACCACCTATAACTAGGTGGTTTCCATAAAAAACATTCATAATAAAATAGACAAACCAAAAGTATATACAATACACATTAAAAATAAACAGAAAGTGCTTCTCATCAATATGCTGCAAAGAAGACATGTCCATGTATGGTAAAAAAACACAGTCACAAACAATTGGGTCTTCAGAAGTTTTTTAAACAGTGCAAAACTACCACAGTGACAAAGCTGACAAGGAAGTGCATTCCATAAAGAGATTCCAACTGGAAAAGAGGCTGAAGCGCGTATATCCACATGGCATAGCTGCACGTCTTCATCAGTAGAAGGCCACATAGCAGTCTCTGACCTTACTATGCATCTTGGATGATAAACATTCAAAACTTGCTTCAAATAGAATGGAGCATCAGCATATAATTAGAACCATCTTCTAACTTCTCCACATTTTGTTGGAGTGGCAGCGTCCTGGACATCACAATCTTCCCTTCCCTTTTGTGCTCCCCCCTAGCTTTCCCATAACTATTGTAGTTCCTTCTCTCCTCTCTCACAGTCTGTTGTTATTGCACCTTCTATCCTTTTCTTATTTTCCTATTATAAACCGCTCAGATATTACTTGATGGGTACAAGCCCTTAATAAACTTGGAAACTTGCATGCAATTTTGAGCACTATATTTAGAATTAGGGGGAGAAAGGTTAATTTTATAACAGGGTGCCTAGGTTAGGAGGCCAAATAAAACCTACTTAGGCACATTTTATAGACCCATTGGTGCCTCACGTCTCTTTATAAATTACTAGCATGTATGGCAAATAGAGAGAGAGAAAACGAAAACACATTATCAGCATTCCACACTATCCATACATCTCACTCTCACAGTAAGCCAGTTCATTCCTAAGCTGATGTTTTAAACCAACTGTTTACTGAAACAAAGTTTTTTAAAATCAGAAGCAACACTTAATAGATTTTTTTTTTGCCAAAATGCCAAGATCACTGTTTGCAAAGCCCATTTTAAAGATTTTTTTATATGCAGTGCATCCAAATTGCAAGGGTGTGTGTCAGGGGCATGTTGGGGATGGGATCCCAACACTTGGATTTTTTTTTCCATAATGGAACAAAGTAAAAATGCTTAGGTCTAAAAGTTAGAAATTTTGGTTTAGATCTTTTTTCAATCATGACTAAGTTACAAAAGGGTACCCTAAATGACCAAATGACCACTAAAAAGATTAAGAAATGCCCCCCTTTCCTTACTTCCCACTGATCACTGACAACCTCCCATCCCCCAAAGACCTGAAAGAAACTGTACATACCAGCTTCTGATGTTATGACCAGTCCTATTAAAGCAGGAGGCAAGTCCCTAGAGTCACCTAGTGGTCAGTGCCATGTACTGTAGAGAAGGGGACTCAGGTCCATATCCAACTTTAATTGTTATACTTATGGTGGGAAGTGTGAGCCCTCCAAAAGCCACCAAAAACCTACTGTACCCACATATAGGTGACACCTGCATAAGGGCTATTGTAGTGGTGTACAGTTGGGTGCAGTAGGTGTTTGTTGGGTTTTGGAGAGCTTATCATACAATATAAATGGGTAACAGTGAGAAGTGTACCTGGGACCCTTTATGTAAAGTCCTCTGCAGTGCCCCCTATGATGCCCCATTGCTCTGCTGGGATGTCTATGTGGCCAGTCTACTGCTGGCTCCCCATATATCCCAGTGGCTTGTATTTGTACATTTTTCCCTTGGAATTTTTTTTAATGGTCCAAAAATATAGATGCACTGAGCACAAAAACATCTAGTATATGGTCATTTAAAAAAGAAAAAAAAGGTAGACGTTTTTCTTGTTCAAAATTCTCTATGTTCGCCAATTGATTTTTGGACGTTTTCAGCAAAACGTCCAAAATCAGATTTAGACATCATATCGAAAATGCCCCTCACAATTTGGCAGCAAAAGGCACAGGGCAGAGGCAACAAGTATGAATAAGAGTTATTTACAATCTGCCCAATATTCAAAGCAATTTACGTGGGCAGGAGAGGCCTTGGCTCGTTTAAATTGCTCCTGGCCGCATTATTCAGTGATGGCACCTACTTAGCTTACTGAGTAAACTTAGGGTAGCTTCAAAGCTGTCCTAAATTCTCCCAGGTAGCTATGCAGGCCCTGACACTGAATATTGGCTGGGACCCACCTAAAAATAAATTGCCACATATCCCTTTCCTGAAGTATAGAGTTATATTTATCTGACATTTACCTAGGACCTCTTGTTCCATTACTTTCTTCAATAACCTCTGTGTAGGTTACAGGACAAATGTATCCAACTGTGGTGAAGTGCAAAAGTTGTACCAATTTTGTTCCTGTGAATAACCATGCAATATGATTGAAACATTTTTGTATAGGAGCAAAACTGGTACAAAATCCTGTGATTTGCCTTCCAATGAATCTTAGCATAATTAGAAGCCCTTTTACTAAAGAGCATTAGCCGTTAAGAGTGGTTAGCATGTACAAACAGGCAACTGCAGAAATGCATTCAAGCATTTTGTGGTATTTTGTCTTTTAGAGCAGAGTTTCCCAAGCCCGGACCTGGAGTATCCTTTGCCAGTCAGGTTTTCAGTATATCCACAATGAATATGCATGAAAGAGATTTGCATATAATAGAGGCAGTGTATGCAAATCAAGTTCCTGCATATTCATTGTCTATATCCTGAAACCTGACAGGCAAGGGGTACCCCAGGACTGGCCTTGGAAAAACGCTGTGTTAGAGCACACTAACCTGCGTGTTGCAGATTTATAAATATTTTTGGGAATGAGTATGTCATTGGTTGAAAAATGGACATGGAAGCTGTAACTGGCTAGTGTGTTATCCTTAACATATGCTACTGGCTAACGCAGAGTTAATGCACGCAGTACCTCTTAAATAGGAGGCAGTAAATGCTCCTGCATTAACTCTAGACAGGCACTACCCATTAATGACAACATTAGTGCATGACCTGCAAAATAAAAATTAATAAAAAAAATGTTCAAAATCACCAAGTAAAATTTTAATGCAGTTTAGTAAAAGGGCCTCTAAAATGATGAAATTAGATTTTAGATTTCCTAGAGGTATCTAACGGTGTCTGTGGTTAAACCACTATATGGTTATGTCTTTACAGGAAGTCCTGCTGAAGAGGGCAGCGGATCTCGTTGAGGCACTTTATGGGATGCCGCACAGTAACCAGGTATCGTCACAGTCCTTACTGCACACGTTACAGCCATGCCTGCTCACTCTCCACAAGTCAGCGAGGTTATGACACCGTTGAAATGAGACGTGTCACTGTAGTAATACAACAGAAAATTAGTCTCCTTTTAAAAGAATATTTGGCCTTGTAAACATTTTATTAGTGATTTTAAAGCTGAAAGCAGTGTGACCCCAATATGGGGTTAGCTACGGCTGGAAAGCCGTATTTTTAGTTTAACTTCTTGCAAATGATTTTATTCAATTGTGGAAGACTTCTACAAGGTAAGACGTTTCTTTTTAAAGTTGTTATGGTAATAGAATGCTTTTAGTTTCTGGGCAACACACCTTTGCATGAAGGGCTGTTGCACTGAAGCTAGTGTCAGTTGTTATGTACTCTGTTAGCTTTTTGCTGTTTTAGTAATTTCGGTGCCTGCTATAAGATGAAGCTGACACTTGTAAGTTCTAGGCACTCATTCTTTTTCTGGGAACTTACTTGGAGCCTAATAAGTAATTATATTGTAAAATTGTTGTGGTTTTGTCTTTCTGCAATGAGACTGATACTGTATAGTCCTGAGATCTTAAAGGGAGACATTCAATGTCTTTTTGACAATTATAGGCTGTGGTTGCCTTTTTAGGAGGTGGGGAGGGATAGTCTTAATGTCTTTTCAATTCTCCACATAGTGAGATGAGCACTATTGGGTCAATAACTTTTTTATATTAGTCGAAATTGGAAGTCTTCTGATAAAAGATATTTTATTTTGAAGTGAGCAGCTTCCATTTTAACAACTTTCAGATTTTAGCAGTTACTATATAGAAGACAGTGTGATTAAAAAGAAGGGGAAAAAGCCTCAGAACCCAACCTGCTTTTGCTTATGTGATACAGGACTTGTAGGGTAGTTCCAGTCATGGGCATAAAAAGCCCTTCAGGTTATTCTATCGCTAAATCTACTGCTATGTAAATATGGCTGGTTACCTTCTAAACGGTGGGAAACCCGGTGACGCTGGAAATTTCAGTGCAATTTATAGCTGATTAAACCAAGGCACCTTGACACAGCTACGGCGAAACTCTGGCCGTAGTCGGTGTGATTTGCAGCACAAATAGAATCGCACATTGTTTTGAAAAAGCTACGTTTTTAACCTTTTCATTTTGTTTTAGTCACTGTGTAGAAGGTAACCAGCCATATTGACATAGCAGATAGATTTAGCGATAGAATAACCTGAAGGTGTTTTTTTTATGCCCATGACTAGAACTACCCTATAAGTCCTGTTATCAAATAAGGAAAAGCAGGATACGGCTATATAGTAATGCTGTTTTCTAAGTGGTACTAAAAATACTAGTTTAAAGAAGAGTGTTTTTGGGCTTATATAATATCTATCTATCCACTAAGAATTATTTTGGTATTTCCTAGAAGAATGAATAAAAAATATGAAGTATCATGTTTTCTTATTTCTGTACTTTGCACATTCTAGAGCTCAGTTTCTAATGATCAGACCCCTTCTATTTGTTAATAGTGGAAATAAAAAGAAATAATAATAATAATAAAAAAGAAAACAAATAGGAAAAGACATAAACAAACAAGTTAAAAATAAAGAACCCAAAAAGTTAAACCAAAAGAAATGTTTTAGCATGCACATCTCTAGAACTACCAGGTGTTTGAGCCCCGGAGATAGATGTCAGCAAGTCCTGGCTTTGACATCCCTTCTTGATGTATTTTTTCCCCCTGTACTGTTTATTTGAAATGCATGAAGCAACATGACAAATACTACAATGTCTGTGATGACCAGAAGTTTCCCTCCAGAAACCGAGTCACTAGACAGCCTTGTCAATAGAGATCCCAGTTAAAACTAAACTACAAAATTAAATAAGTAATTCAATGCAAGGAGATAGGGCACCAAAAACAAGAAATCTTTGTATTTCAAAATGCAAAATAAAAGACTAGCTTTACACACTAACATTAACGCTCACTAATAATGCATGTTCTTTGCCCACAAACCCCATTCTATGTAATGGCACCTGTTTACTAATGATGCACATTAATTGCTTTAGCACACACAAACACAGTAACACACGTTCATAAACATAGCCCAGTCATTGTCAGTACTGTTTCTTTAAAAAAAAAAAACACCAGTTCATATGTTATCGGACAGCTTAGTTATATTAGAAGTTAACTGAGTCTTATTCAGCAGCACTCTTTCCCTTGTATTGTGGAATGCAGAGAATCGTAGAGTACCAGATCTAGAAGAAATCTCAGAAAGTCACTAGTCTGATTTTCCTATGCGTGACCAGGTTACAGATTCCTAAATCCACCTACACAGGAATGGCTGCCAGGATACACTCACTGGTGATCTTATGCTAGTCTTAATGTAAAAAGTCCTTTCCCCCCCACCCCTAATATTTTAATGTTCTGCAAAATTGCCTTCAGTCAGAGTTCATTGCACAGTAATGAGGGTGGACAGTTTAGTCCAAGCAATGATAATAATTTGTTTCACTAAATCCCAAGAGAACATATGTTTGGCATTAATATGAGATGCGATCACTAATGAAGGAATTAGCTCGTTATCAGTGATGAGTCATGTCACTTGATTGCTGTTCCCTGTACCTGTAACCAGAGCTGTAAATTGCCACAGATGGCTTCTTACTGGCTTAGCATATTTACTTAAAACTGATTTATAGCGCTGTTACATTTGGGCCAAGAGGAGAAGGCAGTGGGTTTGTGGGAGTGATAGTGGGTGTAGTTGATCCCTTGCAGATTGGGTTTTCCCTCAGAGGAAACTGCCTGCCCCAGTCTTTCTGATGACTTGAGTAACAAGATCATATTATTCTATATCTGTGCTGGAAAGTATACTTTCCACACCTTGAATTTATTTCACAGGCTATTGCAACAGTTATCCAGTTAAACATTTTCTGGCTGATATTGAAAAACATTTAACTGGCCAGGATCGGCACCTGGCTGGTTAAATGCCCTCAAAACGGCTATCCCCCAATATTCAGTAGGGGATAACCAGCTATCCCCTGCTGAATATTGCCAGTTAGTGGCTATCTGCTGATTTTCAGCGTGGGTTTGGTGGCCATCTTTGGCCATGTGTATAGATAGTATATCTTTGGCCGGTTTAAAGTTAACTGTCCAGCGCTGAATATTGGCTTGGCCGGTTAATTTCAAGCTAGCCAAAAATAAACCAGATATTCAATGCCAGTCACTGGAAATGGCTCAGCACTGAATATCCAGCATTAGCACCGACTGCAGGAGTTAGCCAATGGTCCCTTCAGTCAACACCCCCCCCCCCCCCCCCACCACCACCAGAACATCTACATTTTCCTATCTAAATTGAGAAGGCAGCTAAATCTATCAAAGCAAACAAACAAACAAACAAAAGAGGCAGATCTAGACATGTGGGCTTACAATTTTGCTGGTTAGTATTAGTTTTTCTTGGCTAGATTTAAGTGGATATTCATCTGAAAACTTTGCCAGCTAGAATCTTCTGGGAGTTTACCAAAGATAACCTGTTAAAATGACTGCTATCTTTGCCATTCAGTGGCTTTTTAAGAATTGACTTTTGAGATTTTTCTCACATTCTAGGCTAGTTTTTTTAATTGGCACCACAAAAATCAGCTTAAGCAGTATTCTATAAACCATGCCTAAAGTTCATCATGATTTATAGAATAGATGTGACGCCGGTAATTGTAAACAAAACTGGACCTGGGCAGACTTCTATGGTCTACGCCCTGATTGTGACTGAATAGATAGGGATGGGCTGGAGTGTAAATTTTAATGGGCTTCGATGTTAGCTTCAGAACTTAGTACAAGAACAGTACTGGACAGACTTCTACGGTCTGTGCCCTGTGAAAGGCAAGGACAAATCAACTTGGGTATACATATAAAGTATCACATGCCATGTAAAATTAGTTTATCTTGTTGGGCAGACTGGATGGACTGTACAGGTCTTTATCTGCCATCATTTACTATGTTACTATTATGTAAGAGGAGAGTCACATGTAAATTTAGATGTGGCCAGTTGCACCAACAAAAACATGGTGCAAATGCCCACATCTAAATTTATGCATGGGGCACCATTATTCTGCAATTACGCATCTAACTTGAAGCCACACCCCTGTTCTGCCCCGAAACACCTATGACCCTCCAATTTCCAACCCCCCTTTTTTGAATCATGCAGATCCCGCACCTAACTGTACATGCGTTGGTCCCAATTAAATCAAATTAGTGCGAGTAATTGCTTGTTAAAAAGTCAAGTATTGGCACTAATTGGCTTGTTATTCAATTAAATTACACTTGCAAATTGGGAATACACCTAAATTTGGGTGTACAATTTTTGGTGACCTGTATAGAATCAGGGGGTCTATGTCATTAGTAAAAATAAAGTTTGCACTAATGCTATTAAAATGCATTAATAGAAAACAGATCCCATTGTGCAATGTAGGAAATCTAAAGTGTGTTTAGCTATGGGTTAACACATTTTAATGCAGGATTTGAACGTATGGCAAGACCAAAATTAACGCTGCATCAAGAAGGAGCATTCCCAGTTTTTTTTTATTGCAGACCGTGTGTTAATATTCCCATTATTGCATGTATCTGCTAAGAGTTAATGAAGGACCACTTACCATCTCCTATTTAGGAGGTGCTAATAGATCCAAGATGGCACTGTAGAGGGAAATTGTATCGCCAAGAGCTCCATTCTTGTCGGCTTCTTCAGCCCATCTGATTCTCTGGGTTGTTATGGTAGGAAGAGAGGAAAGGTGAGGGAGTTTCCCTTAACACCCACTGCTGTTTCCCTGATGAGGCAAATTACACTGTTCCTATTTGGGGGTTGCTGCAGGAATTCCGCCCTTCTCTGTGTGCCACAATGTCAGACAAGTTAAACCCCAGTCTGACTATTGAAAAGATAAATGCTTCAATAAAATTTAAATGAAAATAAATAAATATTAAGAGTAAAGCCGATGAGGAGGTGGGTACTATTTTCATTGCCATGAAAAATTTTGGTAATGTGCACCGCTGAGGCTAAAAGTTGAAAACACATATAAATGCTGTATAATCTAGAAGAGTAAGAGGGAGAGTTTATGGAGATATCTAGGATCTACCATTGTTGAAGACTTGAAGATCTAGGGTTCTATTAAAATATACTTAAGAAAATTGCCTAATAAAACGTTGCATCTAAATTATAGTCATGACATGGTTGCTACGCATATTCCATAAACTGCACCTAACTTTTGATGAGGTTTATAGAATACCGCCAAGTGCAGGTTTTTTTTGGCGTGTGTATGTTTGAGTAAACGAAACATACGAATAGCCGTACTGGGTCAGACCAATAGTCCATCTGGCCCAGTATTCTGCTTCCAACCATGGCCAATCCAGGTCACAAGTACCTGGCAAAATCCCAAATAGTAGCAACATTCCATGCTACCAGTCCTGGGGCAAGCAGTGGCTTCCCCCATATCGATCTTTGATAAACCCAGATACGCTAGCTGCTGTTATCACATCCTCTGGCGGCAAGTTCTAGAGCTTAACTATTCTTTGAGTGAAAAAATATTTCCTCCTATTTATTTTTTAAGTATTTCCATGTAATTTCATTGAGTATCCCCTGGTCTTTACATATCATGTTACAACATTCTACTTAAAAAAAAAATCTTGGTTCTAAATATAATCATCTCCTTTTGAAATATATGAAGATCTGGGATGTGCAAAGAGATCCCAGGAGAGATTGATTATGGCTCATTTAGTGGTTGTACCTGGGGTTGAATTCTTGGGTGGTAGCCTCAGGTACGGGGTATGCTGGCTGTAGTCTGGGAACATTCATACATGTCAAACTAGTAAGACCACACATGAGCATACACTATGTTGCCTCTGTCTCCTGAGCTATGCACTAGGACTTAGTGCAAGCAGAAAAAGAAACATCTGCATTTTTGAGGAGCAGAATTTTACTCTCACTGAAATGTTGTATTGCTGATCTCAGCAGTAGCCACTGATATCCATTTCTGGGTCTAGAATTGATACCCTCAACCTGAATTCAAATTTGTCTTGATTTTCAGTGTATTGTGACTTCACTGCTGAACTAAACATACGCCTCATATTTTTCACATCTTCCAGGGTGACTAACCTGTTGCATATTTTTGTATTATGGTCTGCAAAAAGGCAAACCATTCATATTAACCCTTTCACAATATCATTTTAACCATAATGTTGAAAAGACACCCCCCCGGGAACGCTTCTTTCCTTAGAGTGAACCTCATTTGCCCCAAGAAAATATGAGGAAAGCTGGAAAGTGAGCCAGGAAAGACATTGGAAACTGTGAAAAATAGCAGAGGCTGGGAGGGGCAGAAAAGAACAGAAATGCAGAATATGAGGAAAATGAAAAAGGGAGAATATGAAATGCAAGAACTGGAAGAGAATAAAGAAATGACAAAATGCAGGAAAATAACATTAGAAGTAAGATAAGAATGAGGGAAATATCAGAGTCAATAATAGATTAGAACCAGATTGAGCAAGGTTGAAAATTATTTTTATGACTGAGTTAAGTTGGAATTGGTGTTGAGTTTTTGACGATTACAAGATCATACAGATTTGTGCTTTATTTTATTTATCAAATGAGTGGTTTTAATTGTACATATGAAAATGATCTGAACTTTTTAATATCCAAAGCAATAACAAATCTGCTTGGATGTTTGAAATACAAACCTGTTTAACTTTTAATTTGCCCATTTGAGGCTACAAAGAGGATTTGTTCCATCAGGATTTGTCTGCTGCATACTAACCAGTTCAGTACAAAATTCCACCCCTCCTTGTCCAGCTATAATCTGTCTTCACAAAATCATTGTGCAAACAGATTTAGACAAGCAAAAAGGGCATGGTATTCAAATCTAGCCAGATATTGTGATAATCAGCACCAATGAGCTACGTGTTGTCTTCCTACGTGGAGCGACATAAATAGCTGATCTGAATCTAATGGCACAAAATTTTTGAGGTTAGACTTAACTAGTTATGCAGCTGCAACTATATCAGGTTACCCGTGGCTGAGTATCTGGACAAAGTTAACCAGCTATATTCAACCAGCTAACTATCTTGCTCAGTTGCTCTTTGAAAATCTACTGCTATCTTGTTAGCATGGCCCTCTGGTGAAAAAGTGCAACTGAAAGGCAATACAAGCCTCCAGCTGATTCTTGCACAGACTGATATCCTCTAGCGTACCAAAGGCAGGATGGTGGGGGCGGTCTGTCCTGGTTGTAGGCAGCAGGGCACTGTGTGGAGTAGGTGCACGGCTGTCAGTTCTGTCGGTCCCCTGCCCCCTCTGACATCAACTTCCTCTTCCGGGGCAGGGGATCGGCAGAGCCGACAGCCACGTGCCTGCTCTGTGCACCCCATTGATCAGAGGAGGGGAGTGCTCCACCCCGGGTGGCATCTGAGGTAGGTATGCCACTGCTGACATCATGACAAAATAAGATTCTCCTTAACTAGTGATATCAGCTCCAGAAAAGGTCGACATTCTCTGCATTGTTACCCTGTACTAATTCACTGCACAAGAACATGACTGAAGGCAGTGAAGGCGGTTAGCTTGGCAGAGTTTAAAAGGGGGTTAGACAGTTTCCTAAAGGACAAGTCCATAAACCGCTACTAAATGGACTTGGGAAAAATCCACAATTCCAGGAATAACATGTATAGAATGTTTGTACTTTTGGGAAGCTTGCCAGGTGCCCTTGGCCTGGATTGACCGCTGTCATGGACAGGATGCTGGGCTCGATGGACCCTTTGTCTTTTCCCAGTGTGGCATTACTTATGTACTTATGACTCTTATTCAGTTCTGAATAGATTTGAGCTGGCAGCTTGAGGATATAGTAGCATAGTAATCATACGCGTTAGCAAGTAAGGATCCTTGACCTGCTCTGTTGCCCCGGCCTATACCGCTCGTGCCCCACCCCCACATACTTTTCCACCTGCAGATATCTCTCTATCTTCTTATATCTTTGTCAGTTTTACATAGATAACACAATGCTTTCCTTTTTACACAGAAGCCTTTACCTTGCTAGGCCTGCTTCAAAGCTTTTTAGTAGAGGGTAATAAAATCAACAGAGTTTTTATATAGGGAGCTTTGATTTTGGAACAGAATTGTGGATAATCGATAACAGGAGACAGGGGCAGCAGGTAAAGGTTGATCTTACATATTAGAGTGTCCACATTCTATACCACCACTCAGAATTAATCTTGTGTTCATGCCGTGTTAGAATTTCGAGATTATAAAATATTTGGGGCCTGATATTGAAAGTGATTTCACTTGTCAGCAACAGCCACTAACCAGTTAAATTGCACATAACTGGCTATCCACGAACATCGGTTATCTCCGCTGAATATTTTTGCTTAGCACATAACCAGAAGCTAACTAACTCAGGGGCGGGTCACACTTAGGACTCGATATTAGGAGGTAACCAGGCAAGGTTAGTGCATAAATTGAACTGCATAAATAGCTGTCCTAACTTTATGCTCCAGCCAATGGCCACTTAGTACTGAATATTGGCTTAACTGGTTATTGGCTGGCGGCCAAAAATGAAACTGGATATTCAGTGCTGGTTGCCGGAAACAGTCTAGCAGTGAATATCTAGGTTCAGCACCAGCGATGGGCTTGAATCCTGCCACCCACTGCCGGCTAAAAATCAGGGGGGATTGAGGTTTAATTGTAAAATGAATATGCTTATGTATGAATTATAGAATGTGGGCATTGTGGGGGATTGGGTCATGGCATGGGGTACTAGGGAGTGAATAGTTGTTATTCTTTCTGGAGGGTTTGAATGGTTAGGTCTGTCCTCTTGCTTTGACCTACTTGGATAAGTGGTATATCAAATACTAATAAACATGAAAATGGTGGCTGCTCTCTGTTCTCATTGGGAGCACCCTTGGTTAAGCCTGCCTTTTACAACTGTTTTTCTGTTTTTGTATTAAAGTCCCTGTCTGCTGATCACTTCTTCCAGGACATCATCCTAAAGAGGGCAGCGGACATCGCCGAAGCTCTCTACAGCGTGCCCCGCAACTCAAACCAGCTGACATCCCTAACCAGCAACCACGCTCACTCAGGAATGATGGGAGTCAACTCCTTCGGGAGTCAGCTGGCTGTCAACATTGCAGAAGCATCCCAAGGCACAGAGCAAGGTGAGTGCATAACCACATCCATTCCTAACACTAAAACGAGAGAATCCTCACTCTTCTGAATAATCAATGTATCTGTACCATCCATAGGAATATGTTGTAAGAGTCTAAGACCATAGGGAAAACTTCCCCTTTGATTCCTTCCTCTAACTCTCCCAAGAAGGGGAGATTTCAATTGCAAGTAACAGAAATAACTGTTTACAGCAGCTGCTCCCAAACTGTGCGCTGCAGCAAACTCTCTGGGGTGCCATGGCAAATGCTGACCTCCCTCCCGCCACCAACCAAACTGCTACTGCAGACAGTAGCGGTGGCAAAACAACAACAACAACAAAAAAGTAAGTGCAGTCCTGCAGCAGCCTTCAAGCACGTGCTGTCAGTTCTGCTGGTTCTCTGCCTCCAGAACTGGAAGTTGATGTCAGCGGGGGCAGAGGACCAGCAGAGCCGACAGCGCATGCCCGAAGGCTGTTGCGGCCCTGAGGTTGCTTCTTCTTTTCTTTTTTTTGTCGTGGTCACTGGGGACACAGAGCAGATGGCCTTTGGGACTCACGTTTGCTGCCAAGGAGGTTGGGTGAAAACAGGAGACGGGATAAAGTCAAAGGTTGAAGCCAATAGGTCAGTCTCTGTTTCCCCTTCCCATTCAAATCAAAGCAAGCAAGCCTATGAGCTGCTGTATCCACGTTGTCATTATTTATGGTTGGTAGCATTTTTTATTTAATTTCACTTATATTTTCAAATGTGCTGGCTTTTGCAGCATACAGATGTACACAGAGGAAGTATAATGATGGAGTAACTTTTCATAGGTAGAGTAGTAATTTGTTATAAATTGTAATCAGTGTATCATTTGGAGGGGCTGGTTGTAGGGACACCCTAGCATGTTATATTTGTACAGAGAAAAAGATGGAGACCTGTGTGGCTGGGAGGGGGGACAGAGAACTGTGTGGCTAGGGGGGTGGAGACCTATGTGGCAGGGAGGGCAGAAATCGGTGTGGCCGGGGGTGGGGTTGGTGTGAACCGAAAAAGTTTGGGAACCACTGGTTTAGAGTGAATTAAGATTTAGCTTAATTCCACACTTCTATTCTGCTTTTTCCATATCAGTTCGGAGCACATTGCAATAAGAATAAGATTGGGTTACAATAAAAATAGAAACAATTTATACTGCAAGGCTAGAAATGAAAACCTTTAGCTTTAGAATACTGCTTCCCCACTCCGTCCTTTCAGCCCTGTGTGTTTATGAAAGGAGCGTGTCTTTCCTGTACATCTCTCTGATAACTCAGCCTCCAGAGCTCCCCTTCCTTTAATGTGCCAAGTCCCAGCTGCCCAGGAGGTCCAAGCAAGAGCGGCATGTAGAGAGTAAGACATGAAGCCGCCTCCTCTCGCATGTGCTCAGGAGTCTGAATTCTGCTTGAAGAAGGGAAATAGCCTCTAGTGCCTTTCAGTCACAGAGTTAAAAAGGGGAGAGGAGAGGGAGTGAGGCGAGGCATGCTGCCCAGGGAAGAGGAACATGATGTTCCCACCTCAGATGACAATATCAAAGCCAGAAGTGACAGTGCATGCCCCTTGGCTCATGCCCCGGGCAGATCACTGGCACTCAGACTCTGTGCCAGACATGGGTCACCAGACAGTGTTAACCAGGTTGATCTCTGCATTACAGCAGATGGAAATTGTCAAGTTGTATAGTCTTAATGCTTTGCACATAGCAACCTGACATGACTTCAGTTCCCTGGTTCACTTACATTTCCTTCATTTTCCCTGTGTGACCCTGCTAGAGCAAGCCACCTGACCCCTCTGTACTGCTTAAATAACCTTTCTTTTGTTAGATGAGAAAAGCACCACAGGGTCTGGTGTAGCAACACAGGTGGTTGTAGTGTTCAAATTTCTGTGAATATGGTGGGTGAATCAGTGGAAAGCTGTAGTGTACCTTAGGGAATCCTACGGTGTGCCCGAAAGAACCTGAACCTGTTAGCTACGAGCACTGTCCTCTGAAAACACTTTTTACATTGTGATAAGTAATATAGACACCAGACTTTCTTTCCAAAGGAGTTTCTCCCATTCCTTCCCTAGTCCAAATGATTTAAAATAACATGGTCAGTTTTTAAGAAATTGACCAAGGTTTAATTTGGTGAATGCTGGCTGCTAGTTAGAATACTGCACAGTCATCTGATGGATCCTGTTTTTAGAAGCTGTCTTCAGTGGCATTCCTAGGGTGGCTGACACCCGGGGCGGATCGCCGATGCGCCCCCTCGGGTGCAGCGCCCCCCCCCCCCCCCCCCCCGGCGAAAGGACACCCCCCCCCCCCCCGGGTGCATTTTTACCTGCTGGGGGATGCCGCACGCCTGTCAGCTTCACTTGTTCCATGCTCCCTCTGCCCCGAAACAGGAAGTAATCTGTTCGGGGGCAGAGGGAGCACGGAACGAGTGGAGCCGACAGACACATGGCACCCTCCCCCCAGCGGCATGCACCCGGGGCGGACCGCACCCACCCACCCCCCTAGGAATGCCACTGGCTGTCTTTTCCATCTTTTTTAACTTAACATAGAATTGGCACTTGAAGTTCCATTTTCACATGCTGCTGTAGAAACCTAATACTTATTCTAGAGGTATAGTTAGCCGCGAAGCCCCAGGTCAGTGCTGTGTTTAAAGTTTAGCACAGGGTATGTAGAGAAGAAAGGCAAGATAAATGCGTTATTTGAAATAGACTGGACAGAAGGATGTTATTTGGAAGGAGAAACTAGGAGGGGGGTGCATATTTGAGTTTATAAACAAAAAGATGGAATTCAATAAATCAGACCCAAAGTTAGGATCAGGATAATCTGTGCTAAGATAGTATTCTCTACGGGCACTTTGCGTGGAATGATCTTTACAGAATACTAGCTTAGTGGGCATTTCCCCTGGGATTCTCTATATATGGCTCCTTAATTTCCATTTGGAAATCAAAGTGTATTCTTTAAAAGTATGGGTAACTTAATTGGTTAACTAGCTCATCAGCACTGTTAATTGGAAGTTAGCAAGTAATTATTAGCACCAATTGGAATTACATAAAGTACATAAGTACATAAGTATTGCCATACTGGGAAAGACCAAAGGTCCATCGAGCCCAGCATCCTGTTTCCAACAGTGGCCAATCCAGGTCACAAATACCTGGCAAGATATCAAAAATGTACAAAACATTTTATACTGCTTATTCCAGAAATGGTGGATTTTCCCCAAGTCCATTTAATAACGGTCAATGGACTTTTCCTTTAGGAAGCCGTCCAAACCTTTTTAAAACTCCGCTAAGCACAACTCGCTAAATATATTCTGTAACGTGGTGTGAGTAAATTTTAAGTCCCACAGTTGAAAAGGGGCATGGCCATAGGCAGGGTCAGTGGCATAGCTACGTGGGGCCACGGGGCCTGGGCCCCCGTAGATTTGGCCCTGGACCCCCCTGCCGACGACCCTCTCGACCCCCCTCCCGACGCCAAACCGCCGCCTACCTTTGCTGGTGGGGGACCCCAACCCCCGCCAGCTGAGGGCCTCTTCTTCCGGTGCAAGGCTTCGTTCTGTTTCTGAGTCTGACGTCCTGCATGTTGTACATGCAGGACGTCAGACTCAGAAACAGAACGAAGCCTTGCACCGGAAGAAGAGGACCGGACCTCGGCTGGCAGGGGTTGGGGTCCCCCGCCAGCTAAGGTAGGCAACGGCGACGGTGGGTTGGCGGCAGGAGGGGGGTCGAGAGGGTCGTCGGCGGGGGGGGGGGGTCAAAGTTGTTGTTGGTGGTGGTGGTGGTGGAGACCGGGGGGGGGGTCGGCAATGGCGGGGGGGTCGGCGGCACTGGGGGGGGCTACAATGGTCCCCCTCACCTCGGGCTGTGGACCCCCCTCCAATCGAAGTCTGGCTACATCCCTGGGCAGGGTGTGGGCATTTCTAAAATCTATGTACACCCAATCTGCACCTAATTTAGGCACTGGGATTTACGCCAAGTAAAACATGGCGTAAATGACCACCACTGCATTTGGTCATATGGAGAGGCGCTTGGCATAATTTGATATACCGCGTGGAAATTTATACCGCGTGGAAATTCTATAAAATTTAGGTGTACTTTACAGAATAAACGTAGGCGTATTGTTTTTTCACATGGAAGTTTCAGGCGCCATATATAGAATCTAGCTGTTCATGCCTAATTTTAGGCATAGCATTTACGTCTGCCAAAAACTGGTGTAAATGCTCATGCCCAACTGATGGCAGTTAGGTGGGCAAATGCAAGTATTCTCTAAGGTCACGCCTAAATTCTGGGAATGCCCCTCCCATAGCCACACCCACTTTGCAGTTGCAGATTGTGAATTTAGGCTTTCATGTTATAGAATAGGGCTTAGGGCAAATCCATTTGTAACCTAATTACTGCCAATTAAATGCTTGTTAATTCCAAAACTGATTGTTAGCATCTAATTGGCTAATTAGTTTACACACAAATCTGGGATCCACACCCAATTATAGGCGACCTGTACAGAATCTGGCAGAAGGTGATGAACATCAAATGAAAAAGTTCAGTTCCTTGGCAGGAATATCTGTTGAGAAGTGAACCCTGCTTGTTTAATTTATGTATTCACTTTTCATTGTACAGAATCATGGTAAATGTTGTACTGAGGGAACCAGATGGATTTTTACATTCCTGAGTTATGGATATTTTGGGGGCAACATTTAATCCACAATGGTCAGCGTTTTGTAATCCACTTGCAGTCATGGGCCGAATTAAACCCAGATATTCAATGCCTGGCCATTTCTGAACTCCACCATTGAATATCTGGATTTTAAGTGCAGTCACTTGGGAGTTAACTGGGCATCAGCCAATATTCAGACCCAGTTAGCTCGGCAGATAAAGTTAGAACATCCTTTTTGCTGTCCTGACTTTATGAACTTACTTAACTGGTTAATAGACTGAATGGCACTGCTAACTGGTTGAGTGGCATATCAAGCCTTGGTAAATAAAAACAAGTAAAATAAATAGTGAGTAATGCTGAATATATGTGGAGAGCATTGACAACCACCTGCATTAAGGGTAATGGCAACATTTAGCCACTAGGGGGCAATTCTATAACTGAGTTCCTCTATTTAGGTGCCCGAGGCTGTGTTGTATTTGCATGCCTAACATTCAGCGGTACTATCCATACTGCTATTTGGATAAGTGCTTTTGAATATTGGACCCTATTATTATAGGGATAAGCAGTATAAAATCATTGTACTCTTTTGGTATCTTGCCAAGTACTTGCATCCTGGATTGGTGACTGTTGGAAATAGGATCCTGGCCTTGATGGACGTTCAGTCTGTCCCAGTATGGCAGTGTTTATGTTCTTATGTTTTAACACTGATCCTCTTCCTTTTTTCCTGTCCCAGGTTATACTCGGAACACAAGCAGTGTCTCCCCCCGAGGCTATGTGCCGAGCTCCACCCCACAGCAGTCTAATTACAACACCATCACCTCCAGCATGAACGGATATGGAGGGGCGGGAATGACTAGCCTTGGAGTGCCTGGCTCTCCCAGTTTCCTCAACGGTTCCACTGCAAACTCTCCCTATGCTAGTGAGTCTTTTTCCTCCTCTCTTTCGTGCAGTACCCGTATGCTTACCTGGGTGGATAAACCCTAGACATTTTCATTACGTCTGGTTTTCTTTACTTTTCTTTTTTATTTTGTTTGTTTGCCTTCTCTGTGACTTGCTCCTTTAAACGAAATTGGGGCTTAATTCCCAAAATATTATAGCACTGGAGTCACAGTAGTGAGAAAAGTTAACTGAAAAGGTGCAGTAGCTGTTATTGTGAGAGATATTCTGTATACTACCAGACACCTACAAATCATGGGGGGGGGGGGGGGGGGGGGGGGTCACAGCACTCACTCCCCACCACACCTGACAGCACAAATGCCAATGTCCCTTTCCTCTCACTGCTGCCTCCTGCAGCCCACATGGTACTACTAGTTATAATTTCTATAACACTATTAGACTATTAGATGTAAGGGAAAGGGAATGGGACTTATATACCGCCTTTCTGTGGTTTTTCCAACTACATTCAAAGCGGTTTACATATTATATACAGGTACTTATTTGTACCTGGGACAGTGGAGGGTTAAGTGACTTGCCCAGAGTCACAAGGAGCTGCAGTGGGAATTGAACCCAGTTCCCCAGGATCAGAGTCCGCTGCACTAACCACTAGGCTACTCCTGCACTCCACAGCTGTACACAGCTGTGTATCTAAACACGTAAGAAACAGTCCCGGCTTCACGGAGCACGCAGTCTATTCAAGACAGAACATCAGGACAAATAAAGAAGTAGGGAATTACGTATTCTGAGACTGACTGAAACAGACAGGGGTACTGAACAAATGAACAGGAGTTAAACACATCCTCAAAAAGGTAAGCTTGTAGCCTAGATTTGAATACAGCCAGAGACGGAGCTTAACATATGGACTCAGGAAGTCTATTCCAAGTATCCAGTTTAGCATGATAAAAGGAACAGAGTCTGGAGTTAACAATGGAGGAGAAGGATATAGATAAGAAATTTACCCGATGAGCAGAGTTCCCGGGGAGGAGCACAAGGAGACATAAGAGTGGAGAGATATAAGAAGCTGCAAAGTGAATGCACTTGTAAATCATTAAGAGGAGCAGAATTTGTAACAGATTGAAGGGGAGCGAGGTTGTTTGATGAGAGACATGCCAGAAGCAAGTTGCAGTAATCTAAACGTGAAGTGATAGGGATGTGGATAAGGATTTTGGTAGTGTTTTCAGAAAGGAAGGGATACAATTTGGTGATGTTATAGAGAAAGAAATGGCAGGTATTAGTAGTCTATTGGATTTGTGCAGGAAAGAGAGAAAGGAGTCAAAGATAACCCCAAGGTTATGAACTAACGAGACAGGGAGGATGAGAGTATTATTCACAGAAATAGAGAACAGGGGAAGAGGAGAGTTGGATTTAGGGAGAAAGATAAGAAGCTCAATCTTGGCCATGTTTAGTTTTAGATGGCAGTGAGACATCCAGGCAGCAATGTCAGACAGGCAGGCTGAGATCTGGGCCTGGATTCCTGCTGTTATTTCTGGTGTGGAGAGGTAGATCTGGGAGTCATCAGCATAAAGATGATATTGAAAACCATGGGAGGAGATCAGAGCACGACAGAAATAAGTGTAGATAGAAAAAAAGAAGAGGTCCCAAGACAGAGCCCTGAGATACACTGACTGATAGTGGGATATCAATGGAGGAGAATCCACCAGAGCATACACTAAGAGTGATAGGAGAAATTAGAAGAAAACTAAGACAGAACAGAGCCCTGAAATCCAAGTGAGGACAGCGTATCAAGGAGTAGGTGGTGATCAACAGTGTCAAAAGCAGCAGCTAGATTGAGAAGGATGAGGATAGAATAGAGACCTTTGAATCTGGCCAGAAACAGGTCACTGGAGAATTTAGCAAGGGCTGTTTCAGTGAATGTAGAAGGAGAAAGCCAGATTGAAGTGTATCAGAATAGCTTGAGATGAAAGAAAGTCAAGACAACAGCAGTGAACAGCATGTTCAAGTAGCTTGGATAAGGAAAGGAGGAGGGAGAGATGGGACAATAGTTGGAAGGACAGGTAGGGTCTAATGAAGGTTTTTTGAGGAGTGGTGTAACTACAGCATATTTGAAGGCATCAGGAAAAGTTGGGGTGAGAAGAAAAAATCTGTCTTCACTTGCTGAACTTTGCACTTTGAGACACTTTGGTGGTCATTTTCAAAGCACATAGACTTATAAAGTTACTTAATAACCTATGTAACTTTATAAGTCTATGTCCTTTGAAAATAAACTGCCACAAGAAAGATAAGTTGTTTTGGATGTATACCGCCTGATATTCAGTGCTATTTAACCAGCCAGTAACCGCTCTTGACTAGTTAAATAGCCTTAAAACCGGCTAAGCACTAATATTCTGCGTGAGATAGCTGGCTATCTTGGCTGAATATTAGTACTTAGCAGCTAGCCTGATCATCAGCTATGATGCACAACAACCAGTTAGCACCAATATTTATCAGATGGCTGGCTACGTTTAGCGGCCAGATAGACCCGCATAAATAGCATGTCTATTTTTAGCTGCTTTAACTGAGCTGGTCAAATGATGAATATTGGCTTAACCGTCTATGTTTGTAGCGGCTTAAAAAAACCCAGAAATTCAATGCTGGTCGCCAGATACAGCCCGCCATTGAATTTCCAGGTTTGCCGCTCACCGTGGGAATTAGCCAGGCTGCCTTTGGTCTCAGTATCAGTCTCATAAGACTGAATTCTATAAAATTAAAAAAATATGCAAAGTGCTATTCCATAAATGGCTCTCAATTTAGGCACCATTTATATAATAGCGCTTGGTGCAGGGATCGCACCTGAATTTAGACACAAGGAGCAAACGGTGGAGTGATTAATGTGACTTTTTAAGGAGAATAAATCTGTTGGAAGACTTCTGTTTGTTCTTTGGGACATTCCTCCACCCTGTTTGCTGCTTGTTTGATTGCTGTGGAAGGACTTCCCCACTCCTTTAACTTTACGCACAATCATTTACACCAACTAAGCCCTGCTGTAAATGCTTGTGATAAAATTTGGCATGGACCCCCCCCCCCCCCTTATTCTATAACAACGAGCATAAACTACAGGAATGCCTCCGATCCACCCATGACCTTCCCATGACCATGCCTCCTTTTTGGAGCTGTGCATAAAAGTTATGCCCAGATCTGGGTATGTAAATATGTTATTTATTTATTTACTATATTTATATCTCGTCTTTATCCAAGGTGGGTAACGATGGTCACATACATAGTCTTAAACAATAGTCACATACATAGACTTAGATAGGTAGCAGTTGCAACCATATGAAGATGAAACATGATCAGTAAACTGGATGTAGCTGAAATGAAGGGAAGAAAAAAATATTAAAATTAAATTAATGAATCATACAGATAAGTCCTCATGTGGCTGAAAAGGCCTTTACGAACAGATACGTTTTTAGCAATCGCTTGAATTGTTAAGCATCTTCACATGATCTCAGGTATCCAGGTAGAGCGTTCTACAGGGATGGGGCAGCGACAGAGAAGGCCTGTAGTTTTGTCTCTACGTAGTTATATGGCTTTGTGGGAGGTAAACAGAGCTGATGTGACATCTCAGATCTTAGAGCTCGTTTCGGTTTATATGATTGCAGAATATTGTGAAAGTAGGCTGGGACAGTCCTAAATATATGTTGATGTGTCAGTACGAGAGTCTTGAATTGAACTGTGTATGCTACAGGAAGCCAGTGTAGTTTTTATAGTTATGCGTGCATAACTTTTAATTGATTCCAATTAGCACCAATTATTGATTGTTAGAGCCCAATTATTGTCGCTAATTGGCTCGTTATTCAATTAAATTGCACACGCAAATGTTAGCACCATTTGTAGAATTCTGGGGATAATGGGCTGTTTCTTAATTTATAGTGAATTTTGAGCGAAGAACTGATTGAATTTGTGTTTTCTGAGAAGTGAGAGCTCTTTAGCCATTGTTTTTGCAACTAAGATTTTTGAAGAGTGGCGTCTTTTCTGACCAATGATTATATACGTTTAACCTGGCAAAGATTGTTATTGGGTTACAAAATTTTTGACTGAGGTCTTCTGTGAATGTTAGTGAATTTAGGGGTCCTTTTACCAAGCTTCAGTAAAAGGGGGCCTGTGCTGGCATCAGTGCGTGTTTTTGATATGTGCTGAGGCCCCCTTTTAAAAGACTGTCTTTTTTTTTTAAAGAAATGGCCGTGCGGCAAGTGAACCACTTGGTGTGCAGCCATTTCGGGGGGGGGGGGGGGGGGGGGGAGGAGCACTTACCACCACCCATTAAGGAGGTGGTAAGAGCTCCCATGCTAACCCAGTGGTAACCGGGCAGCACATGGCACTGCCCAATTACCACCGGGTAAACACCAGCGTTATAAAAATAAAAATATTTTTGTAGCGCCAGAAGTGGCACACACTGGGGGTGGGAACTACCTCAGGGCTGCTGCGGTAGCCCGGTCATAGTTCTGGATTAGCGATTGGTAAGCCTGCATTGGACTTACTGCCACTTCATAAAAGACCTCCCTATTTTGCTGATACTATGATTTGTGGTGCTGAGGACCTCCTGTCTTTTCCATTTTTCAGTAGATTTCTTTTTGATTTTCTGGTACTTTTCTACTCGTAACTCTCATTGTATTTGACATTACAATATTCATCACATCCCAGCAGACATGATTTCCAGTAAGCTCGTTTTATACATATTTGTATTTGATGTTATAATGCTACTATAGAAACGACTGAGCACAGGGTGTGTCGTGATATGATACCATATGTCACTGTATTAGCTTTTAGCTTTGCTGTGTAAAGTTCAAAACACTAAAAAGGTGTGATTTACTGTAGGGCAGTGTGCAGGCAAAGAAAATTCTCTAGTTTACAGATTTCCCACGGATGTTTAGATCCTTTTTAATAGTCTTTTCTGTACCTAACCTTGAGCCTTTGTTTACTTGATTCTGATGGCCTGCAGCCCCGCATACAGCTGACATGTTGAAAAGTAGGAATCCCATATGGTTACATTATATGTTCTGTGGTATTCAGTAAATTGTTGGAAGGGATGATTTAATGACGTGCAGAGGGGTAGAGTCTCCAGATGAAGTAGAAAAATGAAGAGTGATGTAAGAAGCTTAAGCAGTGCCTAAGAGTTAAGCAATTAAGAGAGTTGTGGCCTTATGGTTAGAATAGCTGTCTATGAACCTGACATTGTGGGTACAATTCCTGCTGTTGATTAGCATTATATATACTGCTGGTCTTTAGGTCTGGTTGCTATTGAGACAGACATAGGGAAGCCACTGCTTGTCCCTGGGATCAATAGCATGAATGTTTCTTCTATTTGAGATTCTGTCAGGTAATTGTGACCTGGATTGACCACTGTTGGAAACTGGATACAGGGCTAGATGGACCATTGGATCTGACCCAGTATGGTTATTCTTATGTTCCTACTAAAGATTTAATTGAAGAATATATAAACTCATGCATTTGTGGTACTGAAATTCAAGAGGGCAGTGTACATTGGAGGGTAAGGTACTAACCTGCACCAAACAGAAAGAGATATTAGGAGATAATATCTGATAATATCAGTGTAGCAGGGTAGTAGCAAGAGCTGGGGCACTGCCAGATTACATAAGGAGAGGCATAACCATTAGGAAAAAAATGTGACAATGCCCCTTTACAGATCATTGGTGAGACTAGAGTATTCTGTGCGGCTCTGGAGGCTGTATCTGTAAAAGGATATAAATAGAGTAGAAACAGTTCAGAGCGGTGCTGTCAAAATAAGGAATAACCTACTCTAGGAGTTCGCAAATGGGTTCTTGGGATCCCACAGCCAAGTGAGTTTTCAGGTTATCCTCAATGAATATGCATGAGGTGAATTTGCATGCAGTACCTCCACTGCATGCAAATTTATTTTATGCAATATGCTGAAAACTGAAGTGGCTGGGAGATCCCCAGGACAGGGCTGGGAACCATTGGCCAAGACCATAAGTAATATTACAAAACAAAACAAACTTATAGACCTATATATAGATAGAGAGATAATAGATATCTAGATAGAACAGCAGCAAGAGAAGAGCTATAGAAGAGAGAGATTGAAACACCTCAATGTTGTAAGTAATTCAAATAAAGCAGATATTTTCTAGTCAAAAGGAAGTCCTAGAACCAAGAGTGCATAATGCAAGGTTGAGTAGAGAGGTGTGGTAGCCGTGTTAGTCCACTTTTAAAGGTAATCAATAGAAATAAAACAAAATAAAACATGGAAAAGAAAATAAGATGATACCTTTTTTATTGGACATAACTTAATACATTTCTTGATTAGCTTTCGAAGGTTGCCCTTCTTCGTCAGATCGGAAATAAGCAAATGTTGGTAGATGACGGAATATATAAGTGAAACATCAAAGCATTTCAGTGACAGTCTAACAGGATGGGGGTGGGTAGGTGAGAGACAGGGAGATATGCATGGAGACAGGAGGGTGTCAAAGTACAATTCTCTGTCTCCATGCATATCTCCCCATCTCTCACCTACCCACCCCCATCCTGTTAGACTGTCACTGAAATGCTTTGATGTTTCACTTATATATACTGTCATCTACCAACATTTGCTTATTTCCAATCTGATGAAGAAGGGCAACTTTTGAAAGCTAATCAAGAAATGTATGAAGTTATGTCCAATAAAAAAGAAATGTATTAAGTTATGTCCAATAAAAAACATATCATTTTCTTTTCCTTATTTTATTTTGTTTTATTTCTATTGATTACCTAATGCAAGGTTGAAAGCGGTAGACTCAGGAGTAACTTAGGGAAATATTTCTTCCCAAAAAGGGTGGCAGATTCATGGGATAATATTTTAGTGGCGTTAATAGAGAGACAATTGGTAACAGGATTTAAGAAAGCATGAGATAAGCAGAGGATCTCGTCATATGAATAAGAAAGGGTGAGCCTAGGATTGGGGAAGCTGATATTGGATGGCTTAGAAAGGCCTTTGCAGTCTATATCTGCTACCATTTTTATGATTCTCTGAACCATCCTTAAGCCATGTGCCGAGTATTGCCATGTAGCTGGTCCGATCTCCATTTCTAGGTTAGGCTCTATCTGAACAAATGCTTGTAACACTGTTCAAACTCACTGGAGATTAGAGAGGGAAGTACAGCTATCATGTGAATCCTTAGCATGCAGCCAGAAACCAAAGCTGAAGTAGCTCTCAATAGAGCCCTATCTTGCTACAAGAGGATACAGGAAAATTTTACCTAGGGCTATGGGACAGCGTTGGGAAAAAAGCTAGGAGTGAGAGAGTGCCAGAGAGAAAAGTATTGAGAAATGCCAAACAGAACAAGGTATGAAACAGAATGCATGGTAATATGTTATACATAGGCGGTCGGTGGCCCAACTGTTTGGGGAGACTAAAGGGGGCGGGGTTAGGGGGTGGGGCCAGGGGCGGGGCTTACATAATTGTCTGACAACACACAGAAAAAAAATAAGTAAAAATAAAATAATCACAATACCTTTTATTAAATTTAGATATTGAATAAAGTGGTTGCTCAAAGCATATACTAACCACAATCGCTCAACTGCAAAACACTATGCACAACTTTGTGCAAAAACACACTCAGAACCTTACTGTACCATAAATATTACACTGGGCAGAACCTAATACACCAATATACCACCCATACGGAAAATGCAGACCATCAACAATATGAAACAAGGGATCATAATATCATAATTCTCATATAGAGCCACAAAACACCCTTTTAGGGTGGATAGTGTTCACAATGAGCTCCTTTTATTAACGACCATATGTAGATCCTTCAAAAGTAGTGTGCCATGATTTAGGCTCTATACCCTTTCTGATGTTTTGGTGCCACCTCAGTAAGGCCAACACACAATCTTTCCACTGCAAAATACTATACACAAACTTGTGCAAAAACACACTCATAACCTTACCAAATCATAACAGCACTAATTCCAAGGACAGGACGTGCTACAACCTTATGCGTGGAAAGGCAGCACTGTAATTACACCGGGCTCTAAAACACCTGTACACAACCTAGTGAAACAAAAACAAAAATGGCTGCACATACTACACGCTAGCAGAATACTGCATCTTGATCACACATGAAAAACACCTGACACAACAGATATGAAGGCAAAATACTGAACTGGAAAGTTACCTCAAGAAGTCAGACTCGGCATGCAGCAATACTAGAAAAATTGAAACTTACATGCAAAATATCACAGATGCACATTTCCAAAAGCTGACATATTCCAATTAATAAATTCTGAATAAAAAAAATGTTTTCTACCTTTGCTGTCTGAGCATTTAGTCCCAGTGTCTCCTGTTTTATGCAGTGTCTTCTTTCCATTTGATATTTTTTCTCTTACCATGTCCATCATCCTTCTGTCCCCTTATGCGTCCTGTCTACCATCTGTAGCCCTGTCCCTATCCTTTCTCCAGTTTCAACATCTGCCCTCAAAGTGTTCCAATCCAGCCCTTAAATTCAGCAATTTCCCATCCATCCATATCCAGCATTTCTCCTCAGCTCCCTCCATCCATGTGCATCTACGTTCTCTGTCTTCCCTCCCCTCCATTCAAGTCCAGCATTTCTCCTCTCTCCCTTCCACTCCATTTGTGTGCATCGCCTTACTTTGTCTTTCCTTCCCTCCATCCTTGTCCAACATTTCTCCTCTCTTCCCTGCCCTCCATTCCATCCATGTCCAGCATTTCTCATCTCTTCCCTCCCCTCCATCCATGTGCATCTCCTTCCTGACTTCCCTCCCCTCCATCCATCCATGTCCAACAACTCTCCATTCTCCCCTGCCCTCTCCTCCATCCATCCATATCCAGCAAATTTCCTCTCTCCCCGCACCACTTTGTTGCCCCCCTCTCTCCCTTGAGTGCAGTACCACCACTTTGTTGCCCCCCTGCACCACTTTGTTGTCCCCCCCCCCCCCCCCCCCCCCCGCGCCTGGCTTTCTTTTCTTACTTTTAATTACTTCGCAGCCAAGTTGGGATCGGAGAGGCAGACAAGCAGTATGCGGTGTGACCCAATAAGCGAGGGGCAGGTCAGGGATGGGAAGCAAGTTCACGGTTCCTTCAGGGGCTGGAAAGGTGCTTAACCTATGACACATAGGTGCCATTTTCTTTGAAAATCTGTTTGGGGGACCTAGCTACTGCCACTGGCACTGCCTATCCAACTAGAGCAGCTTTAGTCTTTTTACAGGTGGACCCAGCATAGGCAGTCCTTTATTTCTAATGATCTTTTGGCTATTGTTTTCAATAACTGTTTACTACTGTTTTGGGTCAAAGGTCTAGATAGCCTCCCCTGACTCCTGCTTTATCTAACCTCCTTACCTGTTGCCTTCAACCCTCCTCCCCAAGCCCAGCACCACTTCCGTTTCACCTCTCTCCCCCTCCTCGAGTCCACCACCACTGTTCTCCACTCTCTCTCTCTCTAACCCCCTCCCGAGTTCAGCACCGCTTTGTTGCCCCCTATCTCTCTCTCTCCTGAGTCCAGCACCGCTTTGTTGCCCCCTCTCTCCCTTGAGTGCAACACCACTTTGTTGCCCGCCTTTCTACCACCCCCCTCCCCGAGTCCGGCAACGCTTTGTTTCCCTCCTGTGTCCCCTCCGAGTCCAGCACAGTTTTCTGCCTCCCCCCCCCCCCCGGGATCGTCAAACCTGCTTCAACAGCCCCTGCAGCAATAGCACGCTGCCAGATCTGGCGTCAACTCCTTCCCTCTACCTACCACCTCTCGATCTAGCTCAGACACTTCCTGCCTGCGCGAGGGTGGGACTAGTGATGATGCAAGCAGAGAGGGAAAGATCGTCCGACGCCAGCTCAAACAGTTTGGTAGGCTGACCGGTGGGGAGGGGCGGTGAAGAGGGAGAACAGAGAGTCCAGGAGCGAAGCTTGCAGTGGAACGGTGGGAAGGGAGGGGAGAGAAAGTGCAAGTTTAAAAAAAGTGCCGGACGGCGCCATTTTTTAAAAGAATCCGTTTGGGGGAGCAGTTGCTCCCCCTGCGCCTCCCCTAGCTATGCCACTGGCTTGGGGCTTGCAGCTGGGGAGGCTTAGCCTCCCCAAGCCTCTTATACCGGGCGCCTATGATGTTATACTATGCTGCCCAAATGATAAGATGTGTTGCAGTTGCCCAGGTAAGGCATAGTCACAGAAATGCAGAAGTTTCCCTTTACCAGAGTAAAGGGAAATGATATACCACCTTTACATATATTCAGGTACTTATTTTGTACCAGGGGCAATGGAGGGTTAAGTGACTTGCCCAGAGTCACAAGGAGCTGCAGTGGGAATTGAACTCAGTTCCCCAGGATCAAAGTCCACTGCACTAACCACTAGGTTGCTACTCCTCCACTCCAAGAGCTCAGTAGTTCCTGAACAAACACTGCTCGGCACACTATCAAGTTTATATCTGATGTGGTACTAATTAGACTGAGATTCTGATGCAGAAAAAGCCTTGAACGTTTAAACTCAAGTCACTGAAGGGACTATATTCAGCAGTGGAATCACTGTAATTTAAATGCTGACCACACTAGTTAAATTACAGTAATAATATATTCAGCACCTTTATACATATGGGACTTAATATTCAGCGGCAGTGATCAGTGTTTTGCAGAACGCTGCTGGCGTTAAACCTAGAAATTCAGTGCTGAGCCACGTCCGGGCACCGGCATTGAATTTCCAAGTTTACAGAACCGGCTAACACATGCCCAGTTGAGGGACCCTTTTACTAAGCCATGTAAGCACCTATGCGCGCCGAACACACGTCAATTCTAAGTTACCACCCGGCTACCGTGTGGCCCGAGCAGTAATTTCATTTTTTACGCATGTCCACTACACGCGTCAGAAAGGTGGCAATCGGCATTTGATCATTACCACCTGGTTAACGCGTGAGACCTTACCGCTAAGTCAATGGCTAGCGGTAAGGTCTCAGACCCAAAATGGATGCGCGCCAATTTTCATTTTGTTGCACATACATTTTCGGCCAAAAAAAAGGCATTTTTTAACAGGTGCACTGAAAAATGATTCTGTTAGTGGCCAAAACATGCACCTATACTACCGTAGGCCATTTTCAGAGCACCTTAGTAAAAGGACCCCTAAATGCAATATTCAGCACTTAACCGGCTATGGGTTACCACATAAAGATAGGACTGACTTTTATGCGACCCTATTTATGCAGTTAGCTTGACTTCTTAAGCACTGAATATCAGCACTTAACCGGCCAAGTGCCAACTTCACCCCCGGAATGCACCTAAAATAGCTGGTTTTCATTTTGGCGCTAACCAGTTATTTTCAACAGCACTAACCGGTTAAGTGCCACTGAAAAATTAGCAGTTAGTCCCTAATAGGTGATTTAACAGGCCAAGAGCCATTTCTAGCCGATTAAATCGCGTTGAATATCAACCCAATGGTCAATAGTACTGCATGTACATGTAATGTGGCAGCCATTACTGCAATTCTCTATTTACTTTAGGTCTGACTGGGCCCTGAGGGACTATTCAGCTGATGAATATCCCTTGTAGCCACTAAAGCTGAAACTGGCTATTGTATGGGTGGGCCAGGGGGAGAGTCAGGGCGGAGTCAGCCCTTAACTGGTTAAGTTAACTGGCCAAACTGGATCATAAAACAGCAGTCCTGTCTTTGTCCAGTTTATCTTCAGCAGTTAAGAAGTTAATATCGGCACTTATCCAGTTAAGTGCTGAACGTCTGCATATACCCAGACATGGCCCGACATTGAATATCCATGCATAAGTTTGGCAGTGGTGGTCAACACTTTTAAAAAAATGCTGACCATTGCCAGCTGAATATTACCCCCATGATAGATATTTAGTTCCTGTCTTTGCGCCATCTTACCTCTACCCATTTGTTATGCAGTTTTGTGTCCCAACACTATCTGTATCGCATTGAAAATATACAGATACGGAAATTAAATTTGTTCCAACCACCGAGATGTGTATAACTTTCTTTGAAAACTGATTCCTGAATGTTCTTATGAACTTGGACAAATCCAGTCTCTTCGTCCCAGCTGATAGAACTGGATAAAAATGGCATCGCTTTGTCTCAATTTTTTCCCATCTGAAACTTTTGCTCATGGTGTAAGCCAATATGCCTTGTTGTCTAAACCAGGTTACTGGTTTATCTTTAGTGCAGTCTACTGTGGAAATGTTTATCTTATATTTTCCATGATGGCTCTTTTCATTCAAGTAGTAGTGAAATGTTTACTTTTGTTTGCAGGGCAGTTCACTTTTAGTTGAAGAATGGCAAATTTAGTGTGGTATTTATTTTGAATAAAGAGGGTGATTTTCAAAGCTGTTTCTGTAGGTAAGATAGGGCTTTATGTTTGAAAATGAGCCTTTACAAACCTGCTCACTCTAAGAATAATCTACTATGAGATAACAGTGTTAGCCCACATTAATGGTTAGCATATGGCCTTCTTTGTGTGCAGTAAATTTATTAGATGTAGTGCCTCTAAAATGTTTGTGTACCCACAATGAGAAGAGGCATTTTGCGGGTGGGGCTCATATTTACGCACATGCATTTGAATTTTCAAAACTATGTACCTGTTTTCCCTTGGGAAAACTATTCCCACTCATGAGCAGGTGAAAATATGTTCAGTTATTCTTCACGGGCCACTTTTCAAAGTGAAAGTATGTGTGTAGTATCACTTTGAGAATCAATTATAAAGCTGTGCCGGCCTTTTCAGAACTCAGACTTAAGTGTATAGTTTGGCTGAAAATACAGGTAAAGTTATCCATATAACTTTATGTTTGCTGGATGCTGAAAATAGACCCCATTGTGTTTAGTTTTAATTTCTGTTGCATGGCTAGCTCCTATTATAGTTTTGATAAAATGAGTATGTCTTACATTTTATTAACTGCTGTAATGCAGTCTTCATTTTTGTGAAATGATTTTTGATTGAGTAGTAAAGTGGGTTGTTTCATCAGCTGGCCCTGATCTGATAGCCCTTCTATGCACTAGATGACTTCAGCCTGTATATATTAAGAATTTTCCCCATAAACACAAAAGAGAGAAAATCCACATGTCTGTTAACCAATTGCAATTATTAGATAAAGGAGCATGCATTGGAAAATAATATTTTTCAAGACCTCTAGTAAATGTCAAGAAACACATATTTTCTCCTCCCATCCCCCATTTCCTCCATCCCACTCTAATTTTTTATATTACCAGCACTTGCTGAACTATTTTCTTAATAAACCAGGCCCAGGCAACCTAAGCAGTCATTGCCTCCAACACCTTTAATGATTTGCACAAACTTATTATTTCTCATGGAAGGCATTTTCTTCTTGCCTGTATCTACAGTTTCCTTTTTTTCTCCCCCATTAAGTTATGCCCTCCAGTCCTCCACTTGGGGCTTCCTCCATCACCCTCCCATCCAGTGGCAACTCATCCACCCCTGCAGGCGTCTTCTCCTTCTCTCCAGTAAATATGATCTCCGCTGTCAAACAGAAGAGCGCCTTTGCCCCTGTTGTGAGGCCGCAGACCTCCCCACCCCCTACCTGTACCAGCACCAACAGCAACAGTCTGCAAGGTGAGTCTGGCTGTCTTGATCTTGGCTGTCTACCACTGGTCTCGTACTCCAAGGCAAGCAAAAACCCACAAGTGAAAAAACAAGAAAGCCACTGAATTTGTGCATGGTATTTTATTTTACAGCAATGCATGAAAGTGACCAGAAGACTACATCCTCACTGGAATGTTGTTAGCTGGTCTTAACACACATCATTGTCTGAACCAGCTCTGAGATTTTAATTCTCATCTGCATGCATCTTGGGATTTGCAATCCGCATTTACCTGTTTTAAAAATAGGCCGTAAGTGCTAGAACATGTTCAAGTAATGTTGAAAAACAAGATAGGCTAACTCACAACAATTCCATGAATGAGTGGAGGAGAGTTATCAATTATACTGTCGGTCAAGGCTTCCTGAACCTTCCTGATGACTCCACACCCATTGAGTTTTCAGGATGTCCAGATCAATATACTTGGGATTAATTTGTTTATACTGGGTGTCCAGTGCATGCAAATTTATCTCATGCATATTCCTAGAAGGTATCTTGAAAACCTGACTGGCTGTAAGATCATCTTGGGAAATCATGCCATAAGTCTCACGTTTTGATATTTGCTTTTTTTTCTCTTTTGTTTGTTCTTTGCAGTACGGTCTCTGTATATATCTCATTATCTCTGGGCTCTTATTAGGCAGCCACTGTACACATGATTTTACAATTTTGGTACAGACGCACCCTAACGTTATTTTTCAGTTGACAGCCTGCATCAACGATCATTCATATATGGCATATTGACTGTGACACAGAAGTCCACATGACCAATGTTTCTTCTGTAGAATACAAGACCAAGATTGCACATATTACAATGCAGGCTGCTAATTGAAACACAGTCCATGATGTTTCCTTCAATAAAGTTGTTTGCGTTTCATCAGTGAATTTCCATTTCTTGAGGCCAGCATCATCTTTTTGGTTCTCTTTTTGCATTTGTAGTGCTAATTCCCTTTATTTGCATCCCTTACTTTTCAACCCAGAAAACCTGGAACTAGTGGGGAATGATGAAAGGAGTAGGATCAGTCCCTTCTAAGCAGGTTTCCAACCAGCCAATCCCAGCTTGTCTCAAAGTGAAATTAAAACAGAAGTAGCCGTAGTCATCATTTTGTATTTAGTCATTTCTGTGAGAGCTCTCAAAGAGTGAACCCACAGGTCAACGAACTCCTTGCTTCTCAGCATTCAGAGATAGTGAAAACTTTTAAAACAAAACACGTGTCACTGTATTAGTGCATTCACAAAGGCTAATGTTATAATGGGCTTTTCCACTGTTTTGCATGCAGAGAGGGGTTTTTGATAAATTGCATGGCCAAATACACACATAAAAAGTGGACACACCAAAAGAGGACATCTACTCATACACAGGCATACATTGACATTCCTGGGGCACAGCTTGAGCAGAAGCAGAGTTGCAGTGCACTTGTGGATTTTATAAAGTAGGTGGGTGCATGTCCATTTGATCACTACTGGACTGGTTCAAGAGCTTATTGTATAAAAACATATAGGAACCTGTATTGCATTTATATGCTAAGCTTCAAACAGGTGACTTCGCAAAGTTCTGATATAAAGGCCTTGTTATAAAAATTATTCCCTGCTGTGCACTGGGCTCTGTTGTGAGGGTAATCCTATAACAGGTCACCGACTATAAGTGCTACTTCTAACGCCTGTTTTAAGATTAATCTATAAAGAGAAGTAGGCACCGACTTTTCTTTACAGAATACTAGCACAAGTGCGAGAGAGGACAAGTACCACCAGCCCTATAGCTGGTATAATTGCCTGTGCCTAGATGTATGCATGATCACATGTACATTCTAATTTACATGTGTACATATCTGCTGTGCCCACACTCTGCTTAAACTCCGCCCCTGTGCATGCCTACTGGCAAACTATGCACCATCATGTACGCGTGTGTAAATGACTAGCATACTGCCATTTGCATGCTCTCTTGCTGCCTAGGTTGCTCCTTATAGAATTTGCCCCCGTGTGCAATGCTAGAAGCTGTAAGCCTACCTTCCAGCTCTGATTCTTTGCACTGACACAGTATAGAGTTCATTTTAAAAGTGATGTCTATATATCAAACATATAAATGGCGAGTGACCGTACTCACTCGCAAATGTGCAGTAGAGACTTCCCTCTCTGTCCCGCCCCCGCATCAATACATGATGACAGGGGCAGGACAGAGAGGGAAACTGCGCGAAGCTGCCGACGTCGCTACCGCTCCCACCCCCCGAGGTTGCCGCCGCCGCCACCCCCCCTCCACCCGGCCCGAGCACTCTCTTTGGTATTAAACTTACATCGGCGAAACGCAGCATGCAGAACAGCTGAGCTCCCGTCGCCCTTTCTTCCCTGCCTGTGTCCCGCCCTCGCCGACATTACGTCACACGAGGGCGGGACACAGGCAGAGAAGGAAGGCTGACGGGAGCTCAGCTGATCTATGTGCTGCTTGCGTTTCGCCGATGTAAGTTCAATACCGAAGAGAGGGCCCGGGCCGGGTGCAGGGGTTGTGGCGGCGACTCCGGGGGGGGGGGGGGGGGCAGCGGTGAGGGGAGGGGGCCTTGCCAGAACTCCATACTAGCCCGTTTTAACGGGCTCAACGGCTAGTATATATATATGCATTTTATGTGCAGAAATTGCGTTTTATAAAATTGTCCAGCATTTAGCCATGATCTGCGTATATACCCTCTCATTCTAGAACATATTGCCTAAATTTGCATGCTAATTGTGCAGTAAATTCATGCAGTACTAGAGCTAGCTGAGTGCTCAGCGTTATTCTATAAATGATGCACACAGTTCACATACCCCCAGATTCTATATATGGTGACTAAATTTACACGTGCAAATCAGTATGGATTGCCAATTTGTACACACAAATTAATTAATTAATGAGTCAATCAGCACCACTAACTGGTTGCTAACAACCAATTATTGGCATTAATTGGCATTAATTGGGATTTCCATGCGCATCATATTTTATAACAACGCGCGTGGAAATTCTATAGCGTATAACTTCAAGGGGAGATGGCTGGGGGTATTTTGAGGGCATTCAGGTGGGCATTCTAGAATTTACATGCATTGTTTCAGAACAGACCGATTGGCATTAACTTAGCATTTACACCTGCTTTCAACTGGCATAATTGCCAGCACCTTAAGTTAGGCGTCATTGATACGCTTAGCCACTATTCTAGAAAGGGCATGGATCCTTTATAGAATAGCGTTGAGCACTTAAATTTGTCGGCAACATTTATAAAATCTAGCTCTATATAGTGCATAAATGTAAGAGAGAAGGAGCATGGGTGGGCCCTGGGTGGGACCAACATTTGATTATGTAAAATTGCAGAACTAAGGCTCGTCCACTTACACCTGCTATTGACATGGCATAAGTGGGCACAACTAAATGTTGGCGCATTGATGCAAACTTAGGCTAGTATTCTACCACTGCTACTACTACTACTGCTTATCATTTCTAGAGCGCTACTAGATGTACGCAGCACTGTACACCTGAACATGAACAGACAGTCTCTGCTCAACAGAGCTTACCATCTTATCAGGACAGACAAACAGGACAAAAAAGAATAATGGAAATACTTAAGTGGGAATGACAAAACAGACATGTTGTACAAGTGAATAGGGGTTAGGAGTTAAAAGCAGCCTCAAAAAGGTGGACTTTTAGCCTAGATTTGAAGATGGCCAGAGATGGAGCTTGACGTACTGACTCAGGAAGTCTATTCCAGGAGTATGGTGCAGCAGGATAAAAGGAACAGAGTCTGGAGTTGGCAGTGGAAGAGAAGGATACAGATAAGAGAGATTTACCCAATGAATGGAGTTCCCAGGGAGGAGTGTAGGGAGAGATAAGAGTGGAGAGCTACTGAGGAGCTGCAGAGTGAATGCACTTGTAAGTCAATAAGAGGAGTTTGAACTGTATGCGGAAATGAATAGGGAGCCAATGAAGTGACTTGAGGAGAGGGCTAATATGAGCATAGCGACACTAGTGGAATATAAGTCGTGCAGCAGAATTTTGAACAGATTGAAGGGGAGAGAGATGGCTTAATGGGAGACCTGTGAGAAGCAAGTTGCAGTAGTCTGAGAGGTGATAAGAGCATGGATAAGAATTTTGGTAGTGTGCTCAAAAAGGAAGGGATGAATTTTGGTGATGCTATAAAGAAAGAAATGACAGGTTTAGCAGTCTGTTGGATATGTGCAGAGAGAGAGAGAGGAGTCAAGGATACAAATCAAGGGGCTGGTGGTTGGGAGGCGGGGCTAGTGCTGGGCAGACTTATATGGTCTGTGCCCTGAAAAAGACAGATACAAATCAAGGTAAGGTATACACAAAAAGTAGCACATATGAGTTATCTTGTTGGGCAGACTGGATGGACCATGCAGGTCTTTTTCTGCCATCATCTACTATGTTACTATGTTACTATGACCCCAAGGTTATGTGTTAATGAGACAGGGAGCATGAGAGTGTTATCCACAGAGATAGAGAATGGGGAAAGGGTAGAGGTGGGTTTAGGGGGAAGATAAGAAGCTCCATATTGGTCATGTTTAGTTTCAGATGGCAGTGAGACATCCAGGCAGCAATGTCAGACAGGCAGGCTGATTACTTGGGCCTGGATTCCTGCTGAAATTTCTGGTGTGGAGAGGTAGATATGGAAGTCATCAGTATAAAGGTGATATTGAAAACCATAGGATGAGATCAGATCACCAAGGGAAGAAGTATAGATGGAGAAAAGAAGAGGTCCCAAGACAGAGCCCTGAGGTACACTAACTGATAGTGGGATAGAAGTGAAGGAGGATCCACCAAAGTATACACAAAAAGTGCGATGGGAGAGATAAGAAGAAAACCAGGAAAGAACAGAGCCCTGAAATCCAAGTGAGGACAGTGTATCAAGGAGCAGGCGGTGATCAACAGTGTCAAAAGCAGCAGATAGATCGAAAAGGATGAGGATAGAATAGAGACCTTTGAATCTGGCCAGGAACAGGTCATTGGACAATTTAGCAATGGCTGTTTCAGTTGAGTGAAGAGGGCAAAAGCCAGATTGAAGTGGATCAAGAATAACTTGAGATGAAAGAAAGTCAATATAATGGCGGTGAACAGCATGTTCAAGTAGCTTGGATAGGAAAGGAAGATGGGGCAATAGTTGGAAGGACAGGTAAGGTCTAATGAAGGTTTTTTTGAGGAGTGGTGTGACTACGGCATGTTTAAAGGCATCAGGAACAGTCACAGTGGAAAGTGAAAGATTGAGAGTATGACACATAGAAGGGTTAGTGCTAAGTAGATGGGTGGGAATAGAATCAGAGGGACAGGTAGTCAGTTTGGAGGAGGAAAGAAAATATGCAGTTTCCTCTTCAGTGATTCCAGAAAAGGAGGCAGGGGTTGAAGGGGGTTTGAGGTGACTTAGTTGAGAACTCAAGGTTAATCTTGTGAACCTTATCATGAAAGTACTCAGCCAGAGTCTGGGGAGAAAATGAAATGGGGTGGAGGTAAAGGCACTTTGAGGAGAGAGTTCAGTGTGGCAAAGAGACATCGAGGGTTTGAGCCATGAGAGTTGTAGTAGTAGTAGTTTGGATGTAGTAGTCCTGTTTGGCAAGTGAAGGAGCAGACTGGAAGGAGGTCAGCAACAATTTGAAATGTATGAAGTCAGTGTGAGCACAGTATTTCAGCCAAAGGTGTTTGGCAGATCGGGCACAGGAATGTAGGTAGCAGATTCTAGAGGTCAGCCAAGGCTGGGATTTGGTACGCCTTACAGAATGGGGAATGGGAGGAGCGAGAGTATCCAGAGCAGAGGAGAGAATAGTATTATAGGAAGAGACAGCCTCATTGACTGACTTGGATAACATAGTGGTTGAAAAGAGGTTTGAAACCCTGGAGGATAGAGTGGAAGAGTCAATAGCTTAAAGATTCCTAAATGTATTGGTGGACATTGGATGGGACTGGAGCAGAGGGTGTTTAAGTGTGAAAGTTATCATATGATGGTCAGAGAGGGGAACAGTTGAGGCAGGGGCGTAGCCAGACAACAGATTTTGGGTGGGCCTAGATAAGAAGTGGGTGGGCACCAAATGTTCTCTCTCCACCACCAAAAGAATATCTCAGCTGGCAGGAAAATGCTTCTTTCCACCTTGGCAGTCTGCAGCAGGCATGCACTGAAAACTGAGCATGCGCAGGTGCCAATATTGTGGAGAGTAGAATTTTGTTACTATCAGGGGAAAGTCTTCAGGTGACAGAGCTTGGGATCTCCACCAGCTACCACTAAACATGTGCTACTGTTGGGTGGGCCTGAGCCCAAAGTGGGTGGGCCCAGGCCCACCTGTGGCTACGCCACTGAGTTGAGGTGCAGAAACTGGAGAGTGAGCAGTTGGAGAAGAAGATAAGATCAAGACAGTGGCCATTCTGGTAAACAGTTGTGGAGCACAGTGGAAGATTGAAAGAGGATGTTAAAGTGAGAAACTGAGAAGTATGAGAGTCAGAGGAAACATTGGCATGAATGTTAAAATGAGGGAAGGAGATGAAGGTTCAAGAAAGAAGGAAAGCCCAGATTCTGTTATAGAATTAACTTTCAGTGTGTGGCCTCTAGGTGCTTAAATTTTGGTTCTCAGTTATAGAATTTTCCCCATAACCTGCATACACATAAATTTATCTAACCTATTCAACCTGATTGGAGGTGTTTCTGGGGCATGGTGTGGGTGGGGCTTGCACATATGGATCAATTTTATAAAATGTGTACATAAATGCATAAAATAAAATGGAATATCTGTGCATGCTCATGTGTGTGGGTATTTTCTAAATATGTGCATATTTCTAAAATTGTTGAACTTTAGGTGCATTCTAACTATACAAGGAATGCAGACACAGTCCCTGTTAGAATTCTCTAGTATGTGTCTTCTGGAAAGGAACACTGTCTGACAGAGATTATGCCCATGTTTTCTCTGGGCAATGAAGCAGCTTGCTCTCTCTTCCTGTGTAAAGGTGATAGTGAGGCATACAGAGCAGAACAACAGAAGAAACTCAGTTAATAGCCGGTTAATAACTAGCAGCACACTACTGTTCTTTTGAGAAAAGTGACTGTATTTCTCTTGTGGGCAATTTCTCCAAATGGGTTAGTTGTGCACATAACATGACAGGAATGAACCTCACTCCTAAATCAGAGTACTGCTAACACACGCCATAGTACTTGCATTGTGTCAAAGAGTGCTTCTTTCCGGAGTTCATATAGGCAACACTTATAGGAAACTTATCCAGGTGTGCTTGGAAGTTCTTTTTAATCAAGCCGGTGGCACCCAAAATGATGGGAAATATTTTTGCATCTTTCTGCCACATTTTCTTGGTCTCAGACTGTATTTCTTGGTACTTGAGGATCTCTCCTCTCTCCACACGATTCACCAAGTGATTGCCTGGGACCGGCACTTCTTTAGTCAATGCTGTTCTTTTGTTTTTCTCTTTTACTACTGGCATCCAGCTTTTTATCAGTTGGGATGGGGATGTCGCAGTGTGTGTGTGTGTGTGTGTGCATATATGTACGTTCACTGTCTCTACTGTATATATATTATAACAATATGAAACCCAAACTCTAACCACCATTTATCTATTTTCTGAAAAGCTACATGTTCTTAAGAGGTAGACATGAGAATAAGAGAGCACAGAAGCCTGCAGAAAGGAAGCCTGTGTTCCTTAGGGTGTTTCTGCACCAGAAACAAATATACAAACAAGCAAAAAAAAAAAAAAACCCAGGGGTGCTGTTGAGCTAGCAGGGAAAATGGACCTTTGAGATCTTTGCCTCTCACTCCCTTTGCAGAGTGTCTTGTTTATTTCAGGTGGAAGCACTGGCAGTCTAAGTTTACAACTGTGATTCGGTATTAGAAGTTACATACTTTCTCAGTCTATGGTTTGTTCATTGCTCCTTTCATCAGAGTGAGGCCAGCAAGTTTTGTTAGTTAATTCCCCTGTGGCTTTTTAAGCCTCAGCGAGGTTGGCTGCATTATGATATCCTCCTGTAACGTATTCAGACACTCTCAAGCCAGATAAACTGTCTCAACTACTTTCTTTATTATAACTCACAGCAACAATAGGAAATTATGTATTTTACCCAGGTGCACTCTCCACTTCCTAGAGGGATCATAGAAATGACTTGTCACAAATTCCTTTCTTTAACTAGCAGTTTTCTATATATCAGGTTGGTTTTCTTATTACTCAACCAAAACATGTTCTAATGGGTACTGCAATGTCAGTTCCATGGCTGACTGAGACCCTTCTGGGTGTCTAGGGCTCTTGGCTGAAGTATTCTCTTGTAGCGTGTCTGAGTTGTGTGGAACCTCTTCAGTGGTAACTGAAAGTACCCCTACCCTGGTTGCACAATCCAGATCTTTTACCACAATTGGAAACTCATGACACAGTCAAATTATATCAGGACATTCTTCTCCCTGATCTATCCTTCATTTTGACCAAGAACAAGCAATGTGGGAGTTGTTTGATAACTTCTGCCTTCCTCCATTTTTGTAATCAACTTTGACCTGGATAGTCTGACCTTCTCTCAAGACCTGTCTTGACTTGGCCCTCCAATTGTAATAATAGACCTGTTTATCCACAGCTGCCTCTAGGTGATGATGAATTGTGTATGTTGATGGATTCTCCAGCAGAGCATTCACAATAGGCAAAGGAGTTGGGTCCATTGCCAGTATATAGTATGAGCTGGAGATTCTCCTAATGCCTCAGATGGGGTATTCCTTTAATCCACTAGACATGGGAATCTATCAACTCAGGTCTCAGAGGTTTTCTGTAAAATTTGCTTTGTCTTTTGGACAATGTTTTCTGCCTTCCCATTTGACTGAGGGTATCTTGGAGAGGACACTGAATGTCAAAACTTATAGTCATACAAATTCTGAAAACTCTTTAGAGATGAAGAGAGAATTGTCACTAAAGACCTCTTCTGTAATACTATGATGCGGAAATTGTATTTTTCAGGTCATATATGATGTCTTTACACTTTTTCCTATCCAGGCAATCAATTTCAAAGTAATTGCTCAAGTAGTCCACTACTAGGATGTACTCAATTTCCTTGAATTGAAATATGTTGATTCCTACCTTTTGCCATGGCCCAGTAGGCACCGTTTGAGGGTGTAGACATTCTTGGGTAGTGTCCAATTGGATCTGAATGCAAGTATAGCACCTCAGGACAAAGCTGTCAATTTCATGATTCATGGATGGCCAGAAAAGAACCTCTCTAGCACGTTGAATGCATCTACTGATAGCAATATCACTTGCATGAATTCTTTCAAGCATCTTTTGCCTGACTCTGGTCAAACCATAGAGTTGTTGTCCTTTGTAAATCAAAACCTGTTTGACAGTCAGCTCATTACAGAAGTTGTGAAAATGTCTAATCACAACATTAGCACAAATTCCTCTCCCTCCAGATTTGCTGTTTTATTTCCTGGTAGATCTCATCACTTTTTCCAGCATGTGCTATCTTCAGATGAGATGCCTTGACAATCAGTAAGGCCAACTCTTCCATAAAAAATCTCCACCTATGATCTGCATTGGGCTGTCGGTGGAAAAGCCCAGCTTACTGTATCTGAAATGACCCCTGTATCCAACTAGACCCTCACCAGCTCCAACCTACAAGCATGCATATAACTTTCTCAGGGTTTTGTTTTTGCCTCTTCTTAAGGCTAAAATGTTTTCTCTATCATCACTGTCATCAGCCAAGGAGTGTACATTAAGCTGGCTTCTGCATGCACTAGCTAAGTGATTTTTTTTCATGCAGAGCTTTCAGAATTTTCCATGTGCAAGGCATGTTTCTTTCTTCACTTCATGGCTGCCATTACAATAGTAGCATATGCCCTTCTGGCTGGCTTCTATCCGCCTGAAGTCCCAGCACTCTTGTAGCCACCTGTGCTCTGACTTCGGCTGGGACAGCTACTGCACTTGTTTATCACCAATCACGTCTTTCATATGCTTATAGGCAACCTCATCCGAACAGCATTTGCAACAGCATCATTCATGGTTAGTCTTTTCATCTGGAGGAGCATCCACTGCATAAGGTCATCCCTGATGCCAATAAAAATTCTATCACATATGATTGAGTCCTCTGAATCTCCATACTTGCATGACTTTATTAGAGGCTTAACTTCTGCTAGATATATGTCAAAAGATTCATTGGTTTCCTGCAGCCTATTATTCAGGATGTACCTTTTGTAAGTCACCTTTAGTTTTCCGATGCAGTCATTTTCAAAAGTGTCCAGGATTTTGATCCCATCAGTTTTGCCTGCCTTTCTTCCAAAAGTCAGGGTTTCATACAGCTTATATACTTCCATGAGAATGGTAGAGCATTTTTCATCAGGTCAGTTGCAATTTCATAATTACACAACTGGCTTTTGAAACACTTAAAATCTGCAGTGCAATCATCTGCCAAATTCAGTAGTAGCAGAGGCAGAATAATTCGTTGATGTTCCATGGCTAATTTACTTCTGATGCTATGTAACATATTCAGGCACTGTCAAGGCAGATAAACAGTCTCAACTACTTTCTTTATTATAAGTCACAGCAACAACAGAAAGTGATGTATTCTACCCAGGTGCACCTTCCTAGAAGGATCATAGAGACATATACAACAGCCAGCATGACCTGTCACAGCTCCCAAAGACTTATGTTTTTGACGTGGTGTGAATGTGGCTGGAGCTCACCGTAACTAAATTGAAATGGCTGGATGGCTGGAAGGGAGCTGTAGGGGTGGGTGCCAATGTGGAGGGAGGGGCACTGTGGGGGTTGTTAATGTGGTGGGGAGGTGGCAACTCTATTATTGGCTAAGAGTGACACAATCCCTTGAGCCAGCCCTGAAGCCATGGATCTCAATACAACAGTCCTGGGCTACTCAAGTTCCTTTAGTTTGCAATCTATTTTGTCATATGGGAGATCAACTAACACACGGGAAATTGTAGGAAAAATTTGCTAGATGACCTGGTAGTCCACATTGTGCATTAGATCACTCATTGAATATGATGGACATTAAAACTCTTGAACCAGGAGATAGGGCAGTAGCCTCCATGGTCATCAAAACCGATATTTTGGAAATTGTGGAGGCAAACCAAGCTATTTTTTGAACTGACATAACTGTGGCAGTAAATGATATCAAAGCTGAGCTAAATTCACACAAAATGAAATTAATATCAGAGAACAAACTGACTATTTTGCCTATTTTCAAGCAAAAATAAAACATCTTGAGGTAGAAAATAAGTATATAAATGATAAACAAGAGGATCTCGAGAATACACCAAGACTATTTATGGACTGCCAGAACAAGAGAATAAAAATGTGTTTCATATGATGAACAGCTACAATGAAATGTGTTATTTTGGGAGTCTGTACACTAAAATTCATGTGTGAAGCTTGTTTTACTTATGGAAAATGGCTCTTGTAAAATAGCACAGTCAAATTTGTGCATATGTGTGCTGACAACATGGTGTGCATTCCCATCAGGGCATTCCCGGGGAAGAAGAGTAAGGGGACATATGATGTATGTGTGTTGGGCAAAAAAGAAAAAGAAGAGTATCAGCCAATATTTTTCCAAAACAGTGGGTTTATTAAAAATAGACTCAATGCAGTCCTATGTTTCAGCGCCTAAAGTGCCTGCATCAGAAGTCAAACAGATAATCTCGGCTACAGATGATAAATGTAAACATATGGGCTAGAAAATCCAATGGTAGAGCATTGAAAAATACTAGCAATCAGGAAAGCAAATCTGAAAATGTGCCAATGTAAAAGCCTGCCACAAAGGACAAAAATAGGTGGCTATAGGGCTCATTTTCAAAGCACTTAAAGTTCCATAGGTTACTACATATCTTTATAATATTGCACCTTAGAAGATACTTCTCTGTCCTGTTCAACTAGGCACCCTCTTTTTAAAACTACCCTTCACATGTATAGCTATGTGGTGAAATTAGGATTCTAGTGCTCATTATGCTCATATTAGCCCTCTCCTCAAGTCACTTCATTGGCTCCCTATCCGTTTCCGCATACAGTTCAAACTCCTCTTATTGACTTACAAGTGCATTCACTCTGCAGCTCCTCAGTACCTCTCATCTCTCCCTATAGTCCACCCCGGGAACTCCGTTCACTGGGTAAATCTCTCTTACCTGCACCTTTCTCCTCCACTGTTTCTTTTATCTTGCTGAACCATATGCCTGGAATAGACTTCCTGAGCTGGTACGTCAAGCTCCATCTCTGGCCGTCTTCAAATCTAGGCTAAAAGCCAACCTGTTTGATGCTGCTTTTAACTCCTAACCCTTACTCGCTTGTTCAGTACCCATGCTTTATCATTCCCACCTTAGTAATTCCCTTATCTCTTATTTGTCCTGTTTGTCCTAATTAGATTGTAAGCTCTGTCGAGCAGGGACTATCTCTTTATGTCCTGTGTACAGCACTGAGTACGTCTAGTAGCACTATAGAAATGATAACTAGTAGTAGTAGTAGTAGTAGTAATAGTAGTATATTTTCCTGTCCTAACTTTAACCACTTAGCGTTGGGGCTGAAAATTGCTGCTATCTGTATAGCTGAGTGAAATAGCCTCAATCTGTCCTGGCATATAGTGAAAAGTTCTTGGCTAGGTGACTTACATGTTCAGTGGTGGCTGCTAAATACTTAAGTCCATTTGGATATCTGGCCCATAGCTTTTACTAAGGTTTCCTTTAGTACTGGTAGAGCAGGGAATGCTTCATTTGGTATCTCATCCTCCAGGAATAGTAGATTAGCCAGCTTATTTTCGAAAGAGACGGACGCCCATCTTCTGACACAAATCGGGAGATGGACGTCCGTCTCAAAAACAGGTATAATCGAAAACTGAATTTGGACGGCCCCAACTGCTTTCCGTCACGGGGACGGCCGAAATTCTCGGGGGCGTGGCCAAACGGTAGCGAAGGCGGGACAGGGGCATTCCGGGGCGTGGTTAACAGATGGACCTCCGCGCCTTATAATAGAAAGAAGCAAGATGTCCCCGACGAGCATTTAGTCCACACAAAGTTGGTCCTGTTTTTTTCACGACCAAGCTTCCAAAAAGTGCCCAAACTGACCAGATGACCACCGGAGGGAATCGGGGATGATCTCCCCTGTCTCCCCCAGTGGTCACTAACCTCCTCCCACCCTAAAAAACAAACTGTTTAAATATTTTTTCCAGCCTTTATGTCAGCCTCAAATACCATACCTAGCTCCATGACAGCAGTATGCAGATCCCCTGAGCAATTTTAGTTTAGTTGGTGCTGCGCAGGACCCATGCAGAGAGCAAAAATTAGAAGAAAAAAAAACATGCAAGTGCAGTCAGGGACGTCAAAAAAAAAAAAAACATGCAAGTGCAGTCAGGGACGTCCAAATTAAAACAATAGTAATAGGGGGATTCAAACCAGCCACCTTCTGATTACAAGACTTGTGCTTGAACCACTGCACCACTTATTCACTTGCTTAGACATTTCTTCCCTTTCCATTAAGTCCCTCCAAGTTTCTGTCAGCCAATCACAGCTCATTTACCTGACATCCGTGTCAGCTAAATGAGCTGTGATTGGCTGACAGAAACTTGGTGGCACTTAATGGAAAGGGAAGGAAACCTAGGCAGCTGAATAAGTAGCGCAGTGGTTAGAGTATAGGTTTTGTAATCAGAAGGTGGCTGGTTCAAATCCCACTATTACTATTGTTTTAATTTGGACGTCCCTGACTGCACGTGCATGTTTTTTTTTTCTTCCGATTTTTGCTCTCTGCATGGGTCCCGCGCAGCACCAACTAAACTAAAATTGCTCTGGTTCGAATCCCCCTATTACTATTGTTTTAATTTGGACGTCCCTGACTGCACTTGCATGTTTTTTTTTTGGACGTCCCTGACTGCACTTGCATGTTTTTCTTTCTTCCGATTTTTGCTCTCTGTATGGGTCCCGCGCAGCACCAACTAAACTAAAATTGCTCCAGGGACCTGCATACTGCTGTCATGGAGCTAGGTATGATATTTGAGGCTGGCATAGAGGCATCTCAGGGGGACCAGTGCACTATGAATGCAGGCCCCTCCCACGACCAAATGGCTTGGATTAGGTCCGTTTTTGAGATGGCCGGCAGCAGTTTCGATTATCGCTGAAAACCGCGGATGGCCATCTCTAGGTCCAGCGATCTCACCATTTGTGTCGTCTATCTCTAGAGTTGACACAAATGATGGGATTTCAGCGGGCCGAACCGTATAATCGAAACCGAAGATGGACGGCCATCTTGTTTTGATTTTATGGTTCGCGCCGCCTCTTCGCGGAGCCGTCTCCGGAGATGGACGTTTTTACACATGGGCGTTCGCATTCGATTATGCCCCTCTAGGTCTTTTATGATTTTTCTCAGTGTTACCAACTGAGTATCCTTTGTAGTGACATAAATCTAGAGCAGTGCAGAAGTAATTTGGGGGTCTGTTACTAAAGTGTGTTATAATCTGGGTTTAAGGCATTTTAACACAGGACTTACCCGTGCATGACGCTCAGATTTAATGCAGCACTTATGGGGTGTGTGTGTAGGGGGGGGGGGTGTTTTAAAAATATTTTATTGCAGGTCATGCTTTAATGTTACATTAGCACACGGCACCTGCATAGAGTTAATGCGGGAACACCTACTGCCTTCTATTTTGGAGGTACTACATGCTGCTATGTTAACTCTGCGTTATCCAGTTATCGCTCACTAATCATAACGCACTATCTGGATAACATGGGAATGCCCACTCTTCATCCATGAGACATCCAGTTTGAAAAATATTTTTTAGTAAATTGCTAGTTAGCACCCACAAACAGGCAAAGTACACTTTAACACGTTCTCACACACTAACCCCTTGTTAAGTGTTTAACACCCTTTAGTAAAAGGGTACCTTTATGTAGGATGAGTATGACTGTTTTTTCAGATGTGGAACTCACCAAGCAAAGCATTCTGTCCTTTTGGACAAAACATTGACTATCTGTTCCAGTGTGTTTCAGTGGATAGTTAAGATGTGCCCTTCATTTCCCTTTCAAATGCCAATTACGAGCACTTTCAAATGTTAGCACCTCTGAGAGTGCTGCTGAAATCTTACATAGTGAGTAGATATTTCATGCTAAAAGTTCAAGCTGTAGCATTTGACAGATTGACACATGATTGGTGTCACCTGTTTATCAGAGTACTTTCTAAAGTACCAAATACCACAAAGTTTGCTTTGCATCATAAGAATCAGAATAATTTATTACCAGACAGGACTTAATAAAGATCTGGGTTTCCTATCACATTATAAACCATAATGTTATACTGCTTTGTCATCCTCTGATCACCTATCCATCTCTCCCTGTTTCTCTCCCCTCCCCTCCCCTCCTACTTTCCTCCATGGGACTGATATTGGAATGCATTTATGTTTCACATATATATTCTGATATATCTCATATTTTCTCATTTCTGAACTGAAAAAGAAGGTATTCTCTTTGAAAGCTAATCAAAAAATGTATTGTTAGTCCAATAAAAAAGGTATCATCTTCTTTTCTTTTCTTTTTGTTTTATTTCTATTTATTACCTTATATAAGAAGCATACTTCACTGCACCTTAGGTAAAATTAAAAAGGAAACATATCATTCATCATTTGTTTTAATGAAATACAATAAGAACAATTGATAATCATGATAATAACCTCCAAGCTAGTGTTTCCTAATCAGTAATGGCCACTGGTTGAGGTGACTTTCTTTTTAATATCAGTGGTGATTAGAAAAGGACTGGCTATTAATTGAGGAATGTTATATACCAAAAAGTAAAGTGAAAATAAATCCGACAGCAAATTGAAGAGCCCAAGTTGGAGTAAACCCTAGTGTTAAGATTTACAAACTGGATATGGTGGGGCCAATATTCAGACCACGAGAGTTAGACCAGCTAACTCTCTCAGTTGGCACTGAACCCGGATTTTCAATGCCGGCATTGAATATCTGATTTATTTTTGGCCACTGGTTACGTCAATATTCAGACTTAGCCATTTATCTTTAAACCGGCCAAAGATATCCCACCCTTTCATGCAGTCAAATATGGCCGCTAAACTGGGTTTAAAAAAATCAGTGGATAACCGGTTATATCAGGTGATATAACCAGCTAGCTGCTAACCGTGAATATTCAGCGGGAGATAGCTAGCTATCTTCTGCTGAACATCGGCAGATAGCCGGTTAAGTGCTATTTAACCGGTCAGCAGCCATTCTGGCTGGTTAAATAGCACTGAATATCGGGGGAGGGGTTATTTTTAGAAAGTTTACATTTAATAATTGTTCTGTTTCATTATTTTCCCATTTGCTTTCTATGTTATGAAGGATTTTCTCCTATTTTCTGACTAGGGGAAAAGCATTAATCAGAATTGTATGCATAGCACTTCTTACTGCTATTTTTCCTTGGCTATCTCCTGTTCCTACTTGTCTCTTAGTCCCTATTATCCTTGTCTTTCTCTCTGTATTTCACTCGTTCCTTTTTAGTCTCGGTCTCTTTGCACTCCTCTTTTCTTTGTTCTTAATTTATGTTGACTTCTTTTTGTTTTATCTGCTTTTTCCTATGCTATCCTTCATTGACCGGGCTACACAGACCAGTCTTTTGAGGACTCGGACAAGTTCCATCCCCCTGCACGGTCGCTCCAAGGACTGGCCTATTCCTAAGCACAGTATGTCTCTTCTTTGTCTTTCTTCTCTTTCCTTTTGCTTTTTGTTCTCGTTAAAGAGACTGCTTCTTTCCTTGGGTTGATTTTAATGCACTGATTTCTTGTTCAGTAAAAGGGTAATTCTCACATTGCCTGCATAGCAACAAAAGTTCTTGGATATCTTTTTAGTTGTTGACTTCGCACTGGTTTACAAAGTAAATATACTTGTCTATTTCTATGTTGTAAAATGCCTTAAGAAAAATGGCAACAGATGCTTACACCTTCTTTTCTATAGGTACTTCTACTGACTGAAATAATATGTGCACTTTTGAAAAACAAAAGCATTCATGTGGCCACAATCCCTAGCCCAGCTTAAGCCCGGGATTGCCTCTACTAAATTTGACAAGAATAGACCCTTGAAACTTGAAAGTTCATGAAATTCCAAAGTAAATGGAGAGTTAGCTTAGAGGACTTCATCCTTCCAACACCTGGTTTTAAACAGTAAGGGGCTTAGTGGCCTCAAAGTAGCATCCCTTTTAACCTCTCATTCCCTCCCGCACCCCTCCAATACTTAACACCCTGGCAGCCCTTCCTATACTCAGGCCCTGATGCTCAGATGCAAGCGCAGGCGATAGAGGCCATTATCGACGGACTTGTGCTCGCATTTGCTGGCACACAATGCTCAGAGCCACTGACCATGTGAAACAACAAGCTCGCTGGCTCTGAACACAAATAGCATGCAAATGCACGCTAAGCACCTCATTCCCTATTCCTCCCCAATGCTTAGCAGGCAGAATGCCAAACAAGGGCGCTCCTTCTGCATCAAACCCTAATACAGCTTTGAGCTGGCGTTAGGGTTGTGCCGAGCAAAGGAAGAATAAGGAAGACTGCTGTCACAGCCCTGGTGGTCCAGTGGATCCCAGACCCCCCCAAACATATAAGGACCTGGAGGTCCAGTGGACCCCCAGCCTCCCAAAGACATAACCCCCCAAATTAAATATAACCCTGCCCAGGATCCCGACCTGACCTCTCCTCCCATCACAGGCTAGCCCTAGTAGTCTAATGGTGACCCCCCCAACCCTCTCCTACCTTTTAGAAGAAGGAGGGACTAGCACTCCCTCCCTCCTCCCATGGGTGCCTCCTCAAAAATAGTGGAACCCTGTCCTGCCCGTTGCATCTTGGGATGCACTGGGCAGGCCTTAACTACCACATAGGATGGGTGTGCGCCCAATTAGAATATGCAATTTAATTGAATAGCAAGCAAATTAGTGCCAGTAATTGGCTTTTAACAAGCAATTATTGGCATTAATTAGATTTAATTGGCATTTACGTGCGATTGGAAAATGGAGGCACAAGAATGGGAGGGGTATCGGTGTAACAGGGGCATTCCTAAAATGAACGCGTGTTGTTATGGAATAATGGGGATACAATTCCACCACATTTCAGTTGGTGCAAATGGCCGCACCTAAATTTAGGTGCGACTCCAAGGCATAAGCGCTATGCTTTAAACCATGCCTAACTGTAAGTGTAGCTTATAAAATAGTGCTTTTTTTTGTGCCATTTTTTTGGGCACCATATATAGAATCTAGCCCATAGTGCCGGTTTCCATGCCTAACTTTAGGCACCAGACTTATGCCTGCTGAAATCTAATGTAAATGCTGGCACCGAGGTTAGGCATACTAAAGTAGTATTCTATAACTACACATGCAACTTTTCAGAATGCCCTGGCATGCCCATGTCCACGCCCAATACATACTAGTAGAGTTAGGTGCCATGCCTACCAATCTTCTTACCCTCCATGCTCTTCCCCTACCTCTTCTTCATCGCTCCACTTCCTTACCTATCCCTATCCTTTCTCTCATACCTCTTTTATCCCATTTACCCTTGTTCATTTTGTCCTACCATATACCTCCTTTGTTGATTCAGATACTACAGATTGTATTCTCTTGTTACTATGTAAGCCGCATTGAGCCTGCGATGAGCGGGAAAGTGCGGGATACAAATGTAATAAATAAATAAATAATGCCTTATAGAATAACACAGAGCCAGATACATGCACAAATTTTAATGAGTGCCAAATAACTTCAATAACTGGTTGCTAGCACCCAATTATTGATCACTAAGGGCTTGTTACTCAATTAATTGCACACACAAATCTGGGCACCATATATAGAATCCGGGGTATATGCAAAAATTCTGTCTAAACGCTATTTTATTAATACGCACATAAATTACATAGCATGTATTTCACAGGTTGGCATACACATGGAAGGAGTCTAGGCAGGACTGTTACATATATAACTTATAGAATGCTATAAGTTATGTGTGTTTCTAGCACATAGGTACATGCCCTTACATCAGCTCTATGACTGGCATGAGTGATCCCACCTCAGTGCTTACATGTGCATATACCCGGATTCACTGTGATTCTAAAAAGGAAAGTAGATGCCTATTCATAGGTTCACTTTTGAAGAATTGCCCACTAGCTATAAAGGCTCAGCACAGGCCCCAAAGGGTTTATTTTTCTAAAGGTAGGCTTATCTAATCCCTCTTCAACTCCACTAAATTTGAAACACCTAAAACTATGTTGGTAAACTGATGAATGATAATAGAGTTAAAAATATATATATTACCAAACTATGATATGAAAGCTGGTTCTAGCTCCAGTGGCACCTAGAGAGAGAAGCAGAAATGGATGAGAAGCTAGAGCCGAAAAGGGAGAAAACATTATAGAAATGTGAGGCTTATCTTTCAAATACTGTTACTGAGACGAAGCTGTAAGTTGACAAGGCAAATGGTTAGGATAGAAGAGGAAATGTTTGAATACTAAGTGAATCCAGAGATATGTACAAATGATTATCACCAGTATAAATGATTGCTATTTTAAGCCTCAAAATCTGGCTAGCGTGAGGTAGATGGACTTTTGAAAGGTTTAAAGCAAGCAGTTTGAATTATTTTCTACATAGCACGAAGTTAGTCTGTAAGGGGGTCTTTTACAAAGCAGTAGTAAGCCCAACATAGACTTACCGCTTGTTAATCCAGAACTACTGCTGGCCCAACGCAGCCACTGGCGGTAGTTCCGGCTGGAGCGTGCACCATTTCTGGGACTCCAGAAATTTTTTTTCTGTAGTGTGCTAACCTTGCAGTAATCAAGCATCACTGTGCACTGCCCAGTTACTGCCGCGTTACTGCGGGAGTCTTTACCACCACCTCAATGGGTGGCGGTATGTGCTTCCCATCACATGGCCACATGATAAGGGTTATCTTACCATGTGGCCATTTTTGGAGGGGGGGGGGCATTTTACCCGTTGCGGTGAAAAGGGCCCTGGCATGTGGGAAAAATGGCTACTGCAGGGCTCTTTTTCCCGCAGCTTAGTAAAAGGACTCCTGAGTTTTAATTGAATCAATGCAATTAACTCTGAATGATCTTGGGCGAGCCATGTTATTACAATTTGCTGTTATCTAAAGCTTCAATTGGATAAGAAGGAGAAGGGGTGCAGAAGGGGCACTCACTATGGCAAAGTCTCATAGCCCACGATTTATTTATTGAATAGCAGCACTTTTGAAAAATAAACATACACCAGTTAATGCATCAAGTCTTTATCAATAGCAGTAGTAAAGGAGCACAATGTCTTAGGAATAAGACTCTACATTACCAGTTTAGTTTAGTGCATGTGTTGCCTTTATAAAATAGGTACAACATATGCACCTATGTGCCTTCCCTACCTAGGGACCTTCCAGGGTCTGTATTTTTTCATGAGTATAATTGAGAGTTTCAACCAACATGTTCAGGACTGATCAGATATGGAACACACATGAAATTGCACCACTAGGAATAATCTGTTTAAAACCATTTAAAAGGGAATTCCCAGTGCCCTTTTTCTGAAGGACCCAATAGAGCCTCAAAAGAACTGTAAGCAATCTCATTTTTAGGATGGATGCTGTTGTTTGTTCTCGGTGTAGCAGAGCTGTTTGTGTTATGTAGACTTCTCTTTCATTCAATGGAATTGACTTTCTAGTGTCACTATTTGGCTACTAGCACAAAATGGGTATACTCAGCAGCAGCAACAACAACAGCAGAGAGCTCTCTTCACACAAAACTGGGCCGTACATCACTTAAATGTACAACCTTTCATTCAGTGAAGATACTGCTTTTATTTGGTTGAGTTGTCAGCCATCTTGAATTCTGAGTGAACTGTTATGGCAGAGTGTGATGGAACATTGCATTGTTGCTACTCATGTTGTATGCCTTGTGTGGATAAATTGAAGACTTCAGAATCCTGTGCTGTCAGTCTAGCCATGTTCAACATTCAGTCACAACAAAAATTATATACTTGGAAATTTTGCTAGCTTTCTAAGTCTAGATATACAAGATAAGTGTTTTTTTTTTCTTTGGAAAGTTTAGCTATCTTGAGTTTAAAAGTTATAAAAAAATTGAGATTTTTGGAGTCACTAGAGTAACACCCACTGTTTTCTGTTGTTCTTCCAGTTATGTCTGGCCTCATAGTCCCCCCAATGTAACATCAGGAGCAGATATCCAGGAAAGAGTGGAGTACAGATGGGACATTTTCCAATATTGACTATCCAATTGCCAGCGGGCAAGGGGTTCCCAATGCCTGGATATGGAATCCTGTATGGAAAGACTTACTGTGTATGAACCAATTGAGAAATAAGAAAACCGGCCTCTCAGCAGGCAGCAAACTGTTTAAAGATTCTGCTTAAAATACCTGAATTAAAAACAGAGACGAGACACATCAGTGTCATCTGGAAGGGATATTTAACTATCATCTGTCCATTCTAGCATGTATGTTCCAGGAAACCACCACATGTGAGAACAACTAAGAAGTTAAGAGCCATCATTTTAATTACATCAATTTCAAACACAGCTGCTCACGCACTAGTGAAATGAGTCTGCTAATGAATCATAACAGACCCCACCCAAAATCTGTGGAGCAATTTCTTTTCCCTGGGCAATAACTTCCTGTACTGGAACTTTTCTATTTCTAAAGGTAACATGCAGTCATTTGCATTCCAGCCATCAGGATTTGAGTAGTTTACTTTGCACTAAAAGGTGATAGATTTTTAGCTTCCTTTTGTTATTGGGGTGTACGGTAAGTTATAACGTGCTGACATAGTCCTAAAGCTTGGAAGCTGTGGACATAGTAACATAGATATTGACTATGTTGTTGCTGAATTTCAGTTTAGGAGCTGAGCAGCCCAATTTGCTTTCTTTTGTGCCCTGGCTTGATTTCTAGCAGCCTCTGCGAATAATTCGGCTTCATTCATCTGTTATTGTTATTTTGTACCACATTAATTCATTTTTGTATTTATCATAAAACTGGTGCCAGATTTTATGATGTACCATATTGCAAAACTCATGTTGTAAACCTCATTCCTTATGAGGAACAAAAAAACACACAGGGGCTAATTGTATATCTGACCGTATTGGTGGGGGGGGGGGGGGGGGGCAGATTTTCAAAGCAAATGTACAAGCGCCCTTGCACTTAGTATACTCCCCCAGGGAAAGCAGCCACACCCATGTACACTTTCTAATTTTCAAAGGGAAAACTACACGCATACTTTTGAACATTTAGAAGTATATATGCAAGAGTGCAAACTCCTACCCCACCCCTGCCCTCTGGAATCTCTCTTCAAAATGCAGGTAAACTTATGCACATACAAACACTACACAAGTAAGTTTACCGACGCATAAGATGGACATCACTTTTAAAATTGTCATTCCTAGAATAGTAATGCCATTATTTTTATGACTATAGTTATTGCAAGGTATAGGAGTATATTTTTGGAAGATTAGTGGCATAGCATGAGGGTTCCATGTTATTTTTCAAGCAGTTGCACATATGATACTCTGTGGTCGTAGGAATGTGTTATGGAAAACAACATACATAAATGGTAAATAAAACTGTCTATCCATAGGGAACCTACATTTCTTTTACTCCATGGCATATCACTAGGGATCAACAATACTGATTTTTCAACTAAATTTCCTTGTAATTAGGGGAGGTTATTTGCACCTTAAAATAATAATAATAGTACAAAAAAAAGAAGTACATTATAGGAGGCATGCTGGGAAAATGCAAAGAAAATGTTTATGACATTGACAGGTAATATGAGGATTAAACATGTATGCATATGTATTTGTTTTAATGTGGGACAAATACAAAAGGAGTCCAAACTACAAGAAACCAAGAGGACCATTTATTAAGCTGTGATAATTGATTTAACCCATGCTAACGATTAGAGCGCGCTAACGCCTGTGTTTAAAAAAGTGCACTATATGTGCGTTAGCGTGTTTAATGCGCATTAAATGCTAACGTGTGTCAAATGCTAACACGCCTATAGGAATGTAATGGCACATTAGCGTTTAACATGCCTTAAATTTATAGGTGCGGTAAAAACGCTAACGCGCCTTAATAAACATACCCCTAAATACAGAGCAGCCCATTGTATTCCTACGGGCTATATGGCAGTTAACACACACACTGATTCATTAGCGTGCACTAAATCTGTTAGTGTGCTTTAGCAAAAGGACCCCCAAGATACCTATTGTTCTCTCCCAGGCATTGTCGATATGTGAATTATCTTATGCACACTGTCTGCACTCGGAGGGGCCCTTTTACTAAGCCACGTAAGCATCTACGTATGCCGAACGCAAACCAAAGTGGAGTTACCACCCAGCTACCATGTGGCTGTTGTGGTAATTTCATTTTTGGCATGCTTCCGATATGTGCGTCCAAAAAACAAATTTTATTTTTAGACGTGCGTATCGGACGCACATAGGTCATTACTGTCCGGTTACCACGTGAAACTTTACCTCTAGGTCAATGGCTGACGGTAAGGTCTCAGACCCAAAATGGGTGTGTGGCAATTTTAATTTTGCCACACGTCTATTTTTGGCAAAAATTTTTAAAAAGGCATTTTTTTTACAGGTGTGCTGAAAAATGATTCTGTGAGCACCTAAAACACACATCTACACTACTGCAGGCTGTTTTTCAGCGCACCTTTGTAAAAGGGTCCCGCAGTGCTTAATTGTTCCAATTATCATATAGGATGCTCAACTTCAAAAAATATCTAAATAAATTTAAATAAGGGAAATACTTTTGGAGCCTAAAGAGGGATTCTAATCAAAAATGAGATGATCATTTCCTTTGATTTAGGTCTGAAAGTAGCAGTAATCTTCTCTTTCACCATCCATTCAGATTTCTTGCCTATTTTCTCATACTGATGTTAAATAACCCCAACCCCACGCTTCTGTTTTCTCATATCCCTTTCACATGCTGCACTGAGAAAAGGAAGATAACCTTCCCTACCTTTCAAAAATGAATTGCATAGGAACTGATGGACAAAAGTCAGTAAACACTGTTTTTGTTGATCCTTTAATGAGTTATGTCACAGCCGCTTTTGATGTATTCATGGCACTCTGTACAGCATGTTTGGAGCATCCCTTGGGAAAAGAAATCTGTAAATGTTTTATCTGGTGTAGAAGTTATTCTATCATGCTTGATCTTCTTTGTAAACTTTTCTCAGAGTGGAATTCCATGGATTTCATCCAGAAAATAAAACGAAAACATTGGAATATTTATTCTTGACATACTAATCTATAGAATCATATACAGAAAAAGTAAAGCAGAAAATGCTAGGTCTTCTGCCCAAGCAACACCCTGAAATTGTATCCTGGAAATACTTGGACTATGCAGATGCTAATCTATGGAATGCCATTTGGGAAAGGCACAAGATGCTGGGACACGTAGCCATGAAAATATAATTGTAAAGAATCGTATTAAAGACAAACCCTGGAATTTTGCAACTCACATCTAAGTGATTCTGCAGAATCTCATCTAGTCATATAGGAAAAGTTAGTTGCGATTTCTACATTGTATCTTCACTTATTTAACAGCTCTCCCTTCCCCAAACCACTTGCACCTCTACACACCCAGAATCAAACTCTTGTGAATCAGTAGGTTGGAAAATGTGCTGTAGGATGCAGTTTGCTGAGAGTGGATTAGAAAGACACCTTGTTAGAACTGAGAGGTCCAGCCTCTCCTCCCTTCAAGGATAATCCAGACCTGTTAGAGTATGATGCAGAATCAAGGCTTATTGTACAGTCTTGTCCCTGAATTTTAGGTACCTTAGAAACTGTTGGGTAGGATGCATTAATTGTGTTTTTTGTATGTATTTATAAATACAAGTCTTTCTTCTCTTTCCTTTCAAGTGTCTTCAGGCCTGAATGATGTATACACAAGTTGGTGTCTGAATAATGACTTTTAGATAAAATTATCCCTTTTCTGTATAAAAAAAAAAGAAAGAAAGAAAAAGAAAAAAGACCTAAGCCTGCTCCCTGACCACTTTCATTTTTAGAGGGAGTGAAAATTATAACAATTTTGTAAAAACTGCAAAGGGAAACAAGAAAGCTTTTATCTATGTATTTATCTCGTCATTTGGAATTGCTTCCTTTGTATTTTATTTTAATACGTCTGTTGTGTGTTATGTGACAACTGTATATGATAACAATGTTGATTAACCCATGCACTGTTTAAATGTAAGCACATGTAAAGCAAAATATTATCTTCATTATTGACTTATAGGCTCAACCCTAGATTATACTTCCTGTATCTGCCTTTGGAGAAATCAAGTTGATTTCTCATGCTAGGGGCTTTTGATTCACCTCATTGTTCATCTCAAGTAGCAATCCACGTTCCTTTTTTATATGCTAGGCCTCTCCTCTGACATTTTCCCATCTAGGCATCAGCTGGGAATCATTATACCCAGTTTCCATAATGTAGTTCCAATCCTCGCCTGTTAAATCCTACATCCCATTCTGCTTTAGCAAAGTAATGCAGTGACCAAAAGGGAAAGATGCAGTCCATTTCAGATTAAGTTCATATCTCCCTTTTAGGTTACTAAACATAACTGTTAGATGAGAGCTTCACTCAGTCCTCTCTAGAGAATCTGAAAATACTGTTTGGGCATCAGGTAGCCAGAAGCAACATGAGCTTCTTGGAAATCAAGCTCATGTTTTCTGCTTGCCATTTATGGAATGTCAACTTCTGGGCTACTAAAGTAGTCTAACTACTTTATGTTTAACATCTACTGCAAATACTGGTGTTGCCGTAGTGAGGATGTTCTTTATGTAACAGGAACAACTGTAAGGATGTGATGTGATTGGCTGAGGTAGTGCTTTGATGGTTATCATGTTGGAACTGTGTAGTTCCCTTGCAATGCTAGTAAATGCTTCTGAAGACAGAATGTGATTACTTGTGTCTGCCTTGTATAAATGACTTCCAGATCTCATAAGAATGTAAGAATAGCCATATTGGGTCAGACCAATGGTCCATCTAGCCCAGTATCCTGTTTCCAATAGTGGCCAATCCAGGTCACAAGTATCTGGCAGAAACCCAAAGAGTAGCAACATTCCAAGCTGCCAATCACGGGGCAAACAGTGGCTTCCCCATGTCAATCTCAATAGCAGACTATAGACTTTTCCTCCAGGAACTTGTCCAAACTTTTGTCAACTCAGATACGTTAACCACTGTTACCACATCCTCTGGCAATGAGTTCTAGAGCTTAATTTAATTGAGTGCCCCCTGGTCTTTGTACTTTTTGAAAGAGCGAAACATTGATTTACTTTTCCCCATTCTACACCATTCATTCAGCAGGGTTCTTCCTAGGGTTATGCATTCATCAGCACATCTTAAGGAATTTCTAAGGCAATTCTGTAACCTGGATGCTGACAATTACACATGCATTATGCCCATAAATATTTAGAATATCAGCATATAGGCGCATATGTTTGCACATTCATGTGTATATGCTAGCATGCCGCCTAGGCACTGTTCTGCAAATACCCACATACCTTACATAATGCGTATTTGCAAAGGGGTGTACACAGGGATGGAGTATGGATGGGACATAGGTGGGGATCTAGCTGCCCCATTTAGGTGCTTGAACGTACATCTGTATCGCTGGCATAAATGAGCATACCTAAATTATAGGAGTGTTGAAACCAGGTTATGTTAGTATTTGATAATGGAATATAGCACCTAGATTCATTTATAGATTAGATGTCTACCATGCGTCTTCAGAGTGCTTAAATAGAGGCACCCAGTTAAAGGATTTCCCCCTTAGCATGCACAAACTCTATTTAATGCATGTTGACCTATGAATTAACACACATGGATTTGCATACATTAAAAACTTCTAATGCACATTAAATATTTTTTGGGCTCATTTTACAAAGCCTTGCTAGTGATTCCAGTGTGGCAAATGTGACAAAGTCTATTCAGTTCCTATGGGCTTTGTTGCATTTGCCATGCCGGAATTGCTAGCATGGCTTCGTAAAAGGAGCCCTTAATGAATATGAATGTATGAAACTCATTTTTAAGAGTCTGAAAATTAGGAAAAAGACCAAATAAACCAAAAATTGTTTCCCATGCGCATCCCTAGTTCTTTGTTTCCATGACATCATCACATCACCTGATGATATCAAACGAAGAAAGCGTCACAGCTTGAATCTCATAAGCTATGTTTATTGCTTAGGAAGAAAAATTATTGCATTACTGGGTAAACTGAGTAGATATGACTTAGAAGTCATTGAATAAACATCCAGGGAGCTTCAAGGTCTCATTCTGATAGAGCAGCTTTTATCACTAGAAGGACACTTTCAAATACAATTTAGTATTCTGTAGTTATGTTTAAACTTTTCAGCAGTTCCATTTGGTCAGTGTGAATTTTGCTTTTGTCATTTAGGGGGAGAGTCTATATGTGGCGCCTAAAAAATCGGACCCGAAACCAGTGCCCACTAAGTGTATTCTATAAGCGGCGCTTAGATTTAGTCATGGTATATAGAATACGTTTAGTTGATAGCTCAGCACCTAAAACTACATGCATCCATTTATACCAATGAAAAAATGGCATAAAACCCAGCACATAAAATTTACGTGCAGTGGGCCATATTCTATAACTACGTATATAAATTTTGGAATGCCCATGAAACACCCATTTCCCTGCCCATAATCATGCCCCTTTCTGCTTGCACACGTTAGAAGTTCGATGAACTTTATTGCAGAATACACTTAGCGAGTTGTGTGCATAAGTTCTATTTAGTGCCAATTAATGCTCATTGTTGCTTGTTAAGTGCTGTTATCAGTACTCATTAGCTTGTTAAGTTACGCACATTGTTATAGAATCCGCTTGGATTTTGGTGCAGGTCTCTAGGCGCGATATATAGAATCTGGGGAATAAGCATTTACAATATAAAAATATGTTGATATTTCACACATGAGGTAGCCAAATTCCAAACAGGACATACATGTACAGTAACAGCTTCTTTGAACTGCTCACTTTATGCTTTTTAGCACTGTCGCGTGCATTTCCTTCCTCAGGGAGATGTGTGGCATAGTAGATAGAATGTGGTTCAGAAGTTAGACGGACTCTAGGCGTCTTTAAATCCTAAAACTAGCCATCTGTGTGAATTTGGGGCCAGTCATTGTCTATGAGAGTGATTTGGCAATGACTAGAAGCATTGTTCATCCCCCCCCACCCCCCCCCCCCCCCCCATCCTCTTAAGGAACATTTATGAAGTTTGCAATCGTGAATGGTTCCAGAAAGCGCAACACACTTGTTTGGATGAAAGATGTGGTAGAAATGCAGATGATTTTTTTTTCCTGTGCAGTGTCTGCTGGCCTAATCTCTTGGAAAGCAGCATCTGGTTTATATCAGGTTTAGCAGCCAAGCATCCATTTCATATGATCTGTTTTTTCTTAAGTGATATCGTTTATCAGCCACTGGACTTGTCTTATATATACTCCAGCTAAGAAAAAAAAAACAAAACACTAGGACTTTTCAGTAATGAGCTTCTTCCATCCTGTGCCTGTAATATGGTGACTAGATGGCTCAATTCACCATGACATTTTTTTTCTTTCCTGTTTTTATAACTCCTTTCCAGTGATATGCTGCCAATTTCTTATCAAGGGGATCTCTGCAGCTCTGCTAAGTTTAGTGAGACACTCTTAGTTTTCATAAAGTAATTTAATGAAGGGCTTCTGGGAGCTCCCTACATTGTACTGCTGTTCCTATCGCAAACTTGGCAAGGTCTGCTGTTTGCCGTGTCATTAGGAAATGTGGAACTGTCAATCTGAAAATGCTTTTGTAATGGATTAAAAATAAATAAATAAATGACAAACATGGCCAAAAAATACTCTTCATCACATTTGGCGTACTGGAATAGCTAACATGGTTTTGTAAAAGAAGTACTTTATTTTGTTTGTGCCATTTAGGGGGCAAGTTATCAAGGTGGGTTACTCTTGAGATGGGTTATTTTACTGTTAACCTCAATTATTAGAAACTAAGCTAAAATAGCATAAGTTAGTGGTAAAATAGAAACATAGAAACATGACGACAGATAAAGGCCATATGACCCATCCAGTCTGCCCATCCTCTGTAACCCCTAAATCTTCCTGTTCCTAAGCGATCCCACATAATCCATTATAATGGTAGCCTACATTGATAAATCTCCCCTTAATTATTTAAGATATTGACTTGCATATAGACCCCTGTATTTTATAAATGGTATGCAAATTTCCATGTGTAAAATTGCGTAGTATCCCAAGATACATCTGCAACTAAATTGGCTAACCAGCCAATTAGCACCAATGGTTGGGTTCTAACAATCAGTGACTGGAGTTTATCGGCAAAAACTTGGTTTTGCATGTGCCTCTTGCTAAGTGTCGTTCTATAAAGATCCACGTGCAAATATTATACCATGCAACTCAAAAGGGGATGTGGCATTCACAAAAGAAGCGTGCAGTATTACTAAATACTGGGGATCCATGCCAAATTACACGCCAAGATTTATACCAAGTTTCAATTGACGTAAATCCTTGTGCCCAAAGTTTTTGCATAGAAATCAGCTCCATTCTATAAATGGCACCCAACTGAGAGCGCCGTTTATCGAATAGTGCTCTGCATTGATTTTTTTTTTAGCATCATTTACTGAATGTAATCTAGAATAATTTTTTTCTCATACTGCAATTATTTAAAGAAGAAAGAATGGAAACTAAACCTACTTGCTTCTCTCATGTTTTAATGTGCAACAACCACCACTTTATGTTAATTTAATTTCAATCTACGTGCAGTCAAACTTCTTTTTTTTTTCAATTTATTATAAAATTCTAGTTTTTGTCATCAGACTGGAGGTGTGAGTTTATTTAAAAACTGCTGAAGGAAATATTATTATGATATATTGCCAAAATGTCACGTGATTGTATCACTCATAGCACTCCATTGAATAGAACTGCATGGTCTACTGTAAGGTAGTGCAAGCTGTTTTGTTATAACTACAGTACTTGCACCAAGTACATAGTGCCCCTGGATGGATACTAGGATATGGAGAATTTTCCTCTACTTAATTGATAGCAGTTTAGTCCCTTGTCAGGAATGACTAAAAATTACTCCCATATAAATGGAGGTTGAGGTTCTCTATGTAATATAAAGGTCATTTTTACCAAGCTGTAGTATAAAGGGCCCTGTGGTAGCAGTGGGGGCCATTTTTCCTGCATGCCAGGGCCCTTTTTCCTGCAGCAGGTAAGAATCCCCCCCCCCCTCAAAAAAAAATAGCCAAGTGGTAAGTTTACTGCGTGGCGATGCAGCGGGGAGAACGTACTGCAACCACTGAGGTGGTGGTACAGGCTCTCGTAATAACCCAGAAATGGCACATGCTCGAAGAGGAACTACTGCCGGAGGCCATGTTGGGCTGGCGGTAGTTCCAGGGTACCACATGGCAACCCTTTAGTAAAAGAGCCCCATAAGTTGTTTATTTCAGTTCACTAAAACTGCCATTGCTATTGACATGCTTTTGTGTCTGCAAGGAGGCCATGGATTATAGATGTAGAGATTAAATTTCAAGGTTCGTTTTCAGAAGCGGAGCCAGGATGAGGCAAGTTGACGGCGCGGGGAGAGCGGACTTCCGCCGGTGGCGGCGCACATTTTCACTGCAACAGGACGAAAAAAATAGGCGCTGGCACCAGCAGAACTCCGTTTGGGGAAGAGGCCACTCCCCTGGTGCCCCACCTAGCTACACCACTGTTTATTTTATTACCTACTAGCCGTTGAGCCCGTAAAAATGGGCTGGTATTGGGGTTTTCCTTCCTTCCCCCTCCCTCCCTCCCCGTGAGGTCGCCACCGCTACCGTTCCCCCCCCCCCGGCGTCGCCGCCATCCCTCCACCCGGCCCGGGCCCTCTCTCTCTCTGCTACTAAACTTACACATCCATTCGCCGGAACGCAGCACGCACATCAGCTGAGCTGCCGTCGGCTCTTCCTTCTCTGCCTGTGTCCCGCCCTCCTGTGACGTAACGTCAGCGAGGGCGGGACACAGGCAGAGAAGGAAGGCCGACGGCAGCTCAGCTGATGTGCGTGCTGCGTTCCGGCGAATGGATGTGTAAGTTTAGTAGCGGAGAGAGGGCCCGGGCCGGGTGTGTGTGTGTGTGTGGGGGGGGGGGGGGGGTAACGGTAGCGGCGACCTCGGGTGGGCGGGTGGGGGGGAGCGGTATCAACCTCGGCGGCGCAGTTTCCCTCTCTGTCCCACCCTCGTCATCACGTATTGACGCGGGGGCGGGACAGCTAGGGAAGTCTCTACTGCGCATTTGCGAGTGAGTCGGTCACTCGCCGTTTATATGTTTGATACCCCCTATCATTAAAATAGCTAAAGCTGGTCTCCAGGTAGCTGGAGGCTATCCCTCCAGACTAACTTTTGCAAAAGCTGTGCTGCCACTGCCAAGGCTGTACTAATTATGCAGATAAAGAAATCCGTTTATTTTCAGCTTTGTCCATGCAGCATGCTTCAGAACTGAATTCAGTACAAATGTTTAAAATGATGTAACTGCATGGTGTCCTAAAATATCATGTAGCTGACTCGAAAATGGCATATCATGTTCCTTAGCTGAATGAGTTTGTATTGGAGCATATTTTGTAAAAGATTATGGCAGCCATGTTTTTAGTTATGGTATTGCTTGTAATTTACATGGCAGTAATGTGATATAGTCTGTTGACAGGCGGGTGGCGTGAATGGTTCTAGGAGTACAAGGCTGTCTAGCACAATCCTTTCTTTTAGGCATCTACTTATTTTCAACTTTGTTTGTATGTGTTAAAGTTAAAAATACAGAACTGAATTAATTAATTAATTTCCAGTAACATTGAAGTGGGTACTGTACTAATGGACATGAAATTCATGTTTCAGATGATAAACTAACATATTCTGACCTGAAAGTACTTTGGGTTTTATAGTTTGTTTTTTTGTTTTGTTTTTTATCTGTACAGGAAAGTATGAAAGTTGAGGATTATTGTTAAAAGAAAAGAAAAAACAACAGAATTAGTACTTACCAAAAATGTCCATTCGGTCACTGTTGATGTAATGATGCTATTCTCGGTGCTGGCCATTTCATTTCTGGAACCCTATGCGTAGAGAAATAAAAGCCAATGAATGATTTGTAGGTGATATCTTTCATATTGGACTAACTTGATACATTTGATCAGGCCAGGTGAGAATGATCTAAGGATGGTGTTGCCTGGACAGTAGTTTGGATTAGAATGGCGTTTGTATCCAAAGATGTGGATGAAATGTTCAGAGAAGAGTGAAGAAGTTGAGTAATACAGTCAGGGGGTTTTACATTTTATTGTTATCACCATTATCATTAGTATGGTGTACACCAGATGTATGCACCATGTAACATCAGCACTCACACTTCCGCTGTGCTCATACCACATACTCACAAATATCAAAAATAACAATTATTCTTGTGTGGCAAATTAAATAAATCCCCAGTACAATAATGGCATTCCCCACTTGAAGCTAGTTGGTGCTGAACTATCCTCGTCACCTACAATTACAATAAACCTCAAATCCCCACCCTCTAGGGGTCCACAGTGACATAGGACCTCCAAATACTTGTGGCGGTGTCACACACAAGCACAAATGTTACTTACATACTTTGCACAATGCCCCTATTCCCAGTTCACTTCCCTTTAATCACCCCCAAATTTCCGTACATACACAGCTGTGAACAACCACCCTTCAAAATATATAAGTACATAAGTATTGCCATACTGGGAAAGACCAAAGGTCCATCAAGCCCAGCATCCTGTTTCCAACAGTGGCCAATCCAGGTCACAAATACCTGGCAAGATCCCAAAAAAGTACAAAACATTTTATACTGCTTATCCCAGAAATAGTGGATTTTCCCTAAGTCCAATATAATATTGGTCTATGGACTTTTCCTTTAGGAAGCCGTCCAAACCTTTTTTAAACTCCGCTAAGTTAACTGCCTTTACGACATTCTCTGGCAACGAATTCCAAAGTTTAATTACACGTTGAGTGAAGAAATATTTGCTCTGATTCATTTTAAATTTACTACATTGTAGCTTCATCGCATGCCCCCTAGTCCTAGTATTTTTGGAAAGCGTAAACAGACGTTTCACATCTACCCGTTCAACTCCACTCATTATTTTATAGACCTCTATTATATCTCCCCTCTGCCGCCTTTTCTCCAAGCTGAAGAGCCCTAGCCACTTTAGCCTTTCCTCATAGGGAAGTCGTCCCATCCCCTTTATCATTTTCGTCGCCCTTCTCTGCACCTTTTCTAATTCCACTATATCTTTTTTGAGATGCGGCGACCAGAATTGAACACAATATTTGTGGTGCGGTCGCACTATGGAGCAATACAAAGGCATTATAACATCCTCATTTTTGTTTTCCATTCCTTTCCTAATAATACCTAACATTTTATTTGCTTTCTTAGCTACTGCAGCACCTAGATCCCTTTCTTGGTCCGTGACTCCTAACGTGGAACCTTGCATGACGTAGCTATAATTCAGGTTCCTCTTTCCCACATGCATCACTTTGCATGTGGGAAAGAGGAAACTGAATTATAGCTACCCCAAAAAAAAACAATACACCCAAAACCAGCCCACCACTCAGGGTGAGATGGGTGGGTCAAAACTAAGCCTGCCACACCCACTCCTCCACAACTATCACCCTTCCAGAAAATACCCACTGCCTGCCAAAAATGCCAGTAAACAAAAACACTCCAAACAAGCCTCCACTCATATACCATGTAACTCCCTCCCCAACCAATCACAGTCACCGATCTACCTTCCCTCCCTCCCCTACCTACCCATTCAAGCACAGCCTAATATAATTTTACAGCTCCACTTGGCTGATGTTATAAGTCTACATTTTAGGGCTATGAGCTCCCGTATAGAGACGCATAGGGGGCGATTCTTTAAGAAGCACCTAGTTTTAGGTGGCAGGAAGGCATGTACATGAGAGTATTTTAGTCTTTCATGTGTAAAAGTGGCCACTTAAACTGTATATGTGAATCACCCCTTCTAAAATACTAACTAGTGGAAAATTATGCACCGTGATTTCATGGCATGTACTTTGTCAGTGGGCATGCATAAGTGATCACAACTTAAATCTAAGCACATTTTTGGCCACTCGCGCTCGTATTCTATAAATTAAAGTAGGTGCCCACTTTTCTCTATAGAACAGGCTTAAAACTGCTGCCAGAAATGGGGCCTATTTGGAACTGTGTTCTATTATTAGCTATTTGGATTTAGCTCACACCTTTGTTGTGGTGGTAGCTCAAGGTGAGCTACATTCAGATATTTCCCTATCTCCAGAGGTCTTCCAATCCAAGCTTGTACCCCAGGCAATTGAGGGTTAAGGGACTTATCACGAGCAACAGCAGGATTTTAACTCAGCTTCTCTATCAGTACAATACTCTAACCACTAGGTTACTCCTCCACTTTAGTAATTGGTGCTCCCTTTTACTTGAAGTTAGACTGAGTTAAAATAGGTGGGATTAACTGAGAAAGGGGCAAGTTTAAGTGAGCAAAGTTGGAATGAGTTCATCCCTCTATAGTTAGACTATGGGCTTGATTTACAATCGATGTTCATGAGTGGGAGAGGGTCATAATTTCAACAGGCTCCCTACTACTGGGTGAGGATGCTGGTGTGTCTATTGAGCCCCTTTGCATCCAGATATATATAGAAACTTTGCCTGAAAAGAAAAAGGTTATCTCATTCAAGATGGAAAATGCTACATGCAGTCATAGAAAACGCTGCTGGAAACCTAGACAAACATTAAAAATGTGTCATGGTCCTTCTATTTCTGTATTCTTAAGTAGTTGTATAAATGGTTCCTTCCTGGATCTCATACGGAATCATAATCCAAAAAACGTCCTCTTTGACAGGGGCAGCAGAACACCTTTTTGGTTAGAAAGGCCAAACCAATCACTCTCCAGTCTTGCCCTCACCCTCACACTTACCCCTAAGTTCTCTAGTTGCTGATGCTGTGTTGGAGTTCACCCATTCTGCAGCCTATGCTCCTTGCCAATATTTTGCTTGCACTTATGGCATGCATTCAATATTTAATTTTTATTTGCCTTTGAAATTAATTCCTGAATATACTTGGATAATTAGTTTCTTAGACATTCCTTGTGGTTATCATTTCACTACATTATTTTATTTTTTAATTGAGGTTTCAAAATTGAGGTTTCAAAATGATAGATCCATACACAGAAATCAAGCAATGAAGAATCAGTTCTACACGCTGAAAATACAAAGTACACTAAGGACCAACTATATAAAAGAAATAAAATCCACTGATCTTCTATATTCCATTACATGGGGGGAGGGGGAAGCCCCAAAGAGGAACTAATGTACTATCTATATAATCATCGCCTTACATTATTCAAAACTGAACCCCAAATCACAAGTAGAAGCATAATAAAGAAACATTAAGTTGAATAAATTGCATCCACAGGAATTGAATGGAATAACACATTATAGCAGCAATGAAGGTGGCTCCAAAGCTGTAAAAACTGAGTAGCCGTAGCCACATCTGGAAACATCAATGCTCTTTGGTCACAAAAGAAATTCTCCTTATACTTGAAGTAGTTCTTAAAGAAAACAGTCTTATCCACTTCAGACCCCCAAACCACTATCAAAGTAGCTCTCATGAGGATACTGATGTTTCCAAAAAGCTGAAGCATTCAAATTCTCTGCTGATACATTAGTATCAAATGCACTCTCCAGTTGCTCTTCCGGCCTACCAGGAGGCACATAACACGTTTGAGGTCAAAATTTTCTCCAGAGCATCAAATTTAAAAATATTCTTCAAATACATCTGCCACAGTTTTCTCATTGATAAAATCCCTGAATGTGGGAATTTTAAAAGTCTAATATTCTTGAATCTGTATATATTCTCCATAGTTTCTAGATAAAGCTGCATAGACAAACTATTAATAAAAGTGACCCTAGTCTCCTGAGATTTAATAGAATTCAACTGGAGAGTTTCCAACTATTGTTCCAGAACTTCCAGTCTCTTTTCTTGATCACCCATCTTAGCTACTGATTGCTTAGTGAAGTCTGAAGTAGTTGCAATTAAATCTTGCAATATGGTCTCCATCCTCAACACTCTCTCCCACATATCCTCCAGTCCTGCAGGTTTTGTCCTACCACACTGAGCAGACATAGATGCACCATGTATACCTAGGACATCTTTCAGGAGGGGACTTGAAGATGTACAAGTCATGGAAATTGCTCCAGTGTGCTCTGCAGCATGTCCTGCTACAGATGCCGGAACAGAGGAGGGCATTGCTGGTCCAGAAACAGGAGTGCCTATTTAGTACTTCCTGTTGCTCCCTTCCTTGGGGCTCAATTAGGTCTGCCTGGACAGAGCCTTTCTCATCTGCACTGGCTCCTATGGGGCTGAAGTGGAGGGGTCCAAAAGTCAGAAAAACTCAAGCAGTAAAATACTTTTTAGAGAGTCACCAGAGCAAACTCCCACAGGTCCATTCACAATGCCATCTTGACTCCTCCTCTCATTTGCTGTTCTAAATATTTAGCCATTTTGGGCTTCCCCCTGACATTGGGTACCTGGTAGATGAAATTCTCTTGAACAGCTGGAGCTTTCTGATGTTTTGTCAACTCTGGCAAGTTTAAGAGTTGATGAAGGAAGAAGTTGAAAGTGAATTGCAAACTGTCCTAAGGGAAGAATTAGGTGTCAACAAATGTGAAAAATAGATATCTTTAAAAAATGCCTTTATGCTATAAGTTAGTCTAGTTCACCAAAACTGATATACCTAGTTTGATTTTATGTGTAAGAGCTTCACGCTTCAGTTTCATCGTAAGAATAACATTACAAAAAATGATATTATGGTTGGAGTGGTTAGAACTAGGAATCCAGCAAATCTCTTCCCAACCCCTCTCTCCCTCCCTCCCTCATTCCCTGGGACTCTTGAAATTTAATCCTGGCCTTGCTGCTGGCTTTCGTGTGACCTTTGGCAGATCACTTTGCCTCTGTGTGCCACAATTTAATCATATTCTGATTGTGTAAGAGAAATACCATTATTCCTGTTTTTTGGGAACAATCACTTACTCCAAATGCCAGAAATATTAGGCCAAGCCATCCATCTCAGAGGTGGTTGTGCATATTTCAAGCACAGTATGATAGTAAAAACATTGGTCACCTATTTTGGTTAAGGGTTTGATTAACTGTGTCATTTTCCCATCAAATCAGAGTGGAAGAACAATTGTAGCACACGAAGTTTCCAAGGGGGCATATTTTAAACAGTCTGGAATAAAATGCATGCATTTTGGACTTTGCAGTGTCAATATATATGCATACTTAAAAAAAATGAAATGTTGGCATTTATGGTTGCTGTAAGGCAGGTGTAAAAGTTGTGTAACTGCTTGTTTGGATGTGGGGCTTGTATGAGTGATTGAGGGGGCATTTGTGCTTAGCTCTGTGGTGTTTCAGGCACCTCAAAAATGAAAAAGAGAGAGTTTTTCTTTTTGGTTCCTTAATTGGATCTTCCTGGATGTCCTGTTTTGTAAAATCAGCACTTACATGCTCAAGACCCAGTTATACTGTTTTTGTTCCCACTGGACATGCTGACAATTTCACATAGATTTTCTGGTGTCCTTGAACTCATTCGCTGAGGTTTTGGTAAAATACACACGTATTGTGTGTATCCTCAGCTGGACGTCCCAATTCCCACCTAGACACCCTAGGCAAACTTGAGCTTCTAAATTTGAGCATTTGGCTCATTAGCAAATATGAAAATTTTTTTATTATGTGCAAAACTGATTTAATGCAAATTAGTCTATGGATTCATATATTTGGAAGGAAATTTTATAAAATCATGTCTGTGCAGATGTGACATTTTGTGCTTAAATAACCCAACTTGGGGTAAAAATAATCTTACTTAACAATTCTTTGGGCACAATATTCAGACTGCTGGAGGTAGCCGAGATGCCGTCAGCAGTCAGCCTGGATATTTGTTTCCGATGACTGGCATTGAACATCTGGGTCTTTTTTGGCTGGTTTAGAGATGTGAGACAATGTGCCCAGTACAAAATAGCTTTTCTATAAAGAAAGATATTGAAGGCTACTAGGGTATTAATGACTTGATGGATTCATTTCTGGAAAGGCAATGCTGCCCAATTACCGCTGGGCATGTCCCCTTCTAGTGCTCTAATCACCATATAAAGGTTCATTGGCAAACATAAAATATTTTTAGTGTGTGCAAAACTGATTTAACACAAATTAGCCTATGGATTGCTACATGTGGAAGGTAATTTTATAAAATCATGTTTGTGCACAGATGGCCAAATGCACATATAAATGGTCTCATAAAATTCAGTCCAGCATAAAAGTAAGTGCCATGACATGATGGTGTGTTCTTTGCCTGAAGATGTTCACAGGGGTGGAGTTTGGGTGAAACATGGACAGAGTTCACAAGTAAATGATAGATTATAAATTACTCTAGTCTAGTTGGGTATTTGAATAATCTAGGTACAGGCATTTACACTGACTCCAGAGCAGCTGTAACAGTCCATGCCTGTATGATTTCTTTTGCTTGCACTAATATTTTATAAAGACACATATCCCCCTGTTTATAAGCCATGTTAGCGGCTGCCGTTGCGGTAATGCTGACACAGTCCATTCACTTTGTGGCTTTGTAAACAGGGGGATAGAAACTCATGTGTCTATTAAATAGCACCTAAATAAGTGTATATTTGCCCTCTTAACCCAGGTACCCTGTTATAAAATTACCCTCACAAAGTTAGTTTCTAAGTGTTAAAATATTTTATTGTCACAAATGAATGAAACAAACCAAAAAAAAAAGTCATTAGAAAATCAGGATAAAGGGCCAATAATCCAAAAATAACCAAAACATTTTTTTCTGTGCAAATCCCTAATTTCTTGGACTTTTTTGTACACTCTAACAGCATAGAGGAGTGGCCTAGTGGTTAGAGCATGGGTCTTGCAGTCCAGAGGTGGCTGGTTCAAATCCTGCTACTGTTCTTTGTGATCTTGGGCAAGTTACTTAATTCTCCATTGCCTCAGGTAGAAACTTAGATTATGAGCCCTCCTGTGACAGAGAAATATCCAGAGTACTTGAATGTAACTCACCTTGAGCTACTACTGAAAAAGGTGTGAGCAAAATCTAAATAAATATTATCCATGTACACCATAGAGCAGTGGTTCAAACCTGATCCTGGAGGCATCCCAGCCAGTCAGGTTTTCAGGATAAACACAATGAATATTCATGAGAGAGATTTGCATGCAGTGGCGGTAGTGCTTGCTAACCTCTTTCATGAATGTTCATTGTGGATATCCTGAAAACCTGACTGGCTGGGATCCCTTCAGCACCATTAGGGTATATTTACTAATGCGCATTAAACACTAATGCGACTATACATTCCTATGGATGCATTAGCGTTTAACGTGCGTCAACCATTAACATGCATTAAAAACATTAATGTGCCTATAGCGCACCCAGTTGGCGCCCCCCGTGTGGCACAAGATGCAAAGGAAATAGGAGCTGAAAGATGGAGTGCATCTTTGTGGGATTGCTCCATCCATGCCCAGCATTTTTTCTCTCTCTCTTCCCCTCCATCCATGTGCATCTCCTTCCTCTGTCTTCCCTTCCCTCCCCTCCATCCATGTCCAACAATTTTCCTCTCTCCCCTCCATGTCCAGCAATTTCTCCTCTCTCCCTGGGCCCTGCCCTCCCATCCATGTCCATCCTTGTCCCTTTCTGCCCTTCCCTCCTCCATCCATATCCAGCAATTCTCCTCTCTCCTCCATGTTCAGCAATTTCTCCTCTCTCCCTGGGCCCTGCCCTCCCATCCATGTCCATCCTTGTCCCTCTCTGCCCTTCCCTCCTCCATCCATATCCAGCAATTATCCTCTCTCCCCTCCCCTCCATTTCCAGCAATTTCTCCTCTCCCTGGGCCCTGCCCTCCAATCCATGTCCCTCTCTGCCCTTCCCTTACCTCATCTCCGTGCCGTCCTGGGGGCTTTAAATCTTTTACCTTTGACGGTCGCAGCAGCTGAGCAGCATCAGTGAAAGTGCTGCTGACGTCTCCAGCCTTCCCTTTGCGCTCGCTCGTTCCCTTAAGTGTCCCGCCTTCTTCTGACGTCATTTCCTTGTGAGGGCGGGACGCTGAGGGAACCAACGAGCGCGAAAGGAAGGCTGGAGACATCGGCAGCGCTTTCACTGATGCTGCTCAGCTGCTGCGACCATCGGAGGTAAAAGATTAAAAGCCCCCCGGGCGGCGTGGAGCTAAGGTAAGCGGCGAGGGTAAGCACTGCAGTGGTGCCCCCCAGAGGTTGGCACCCCCCTGCTGTGCTTACCCCACTTACTGTGTTGGCACGGCCCTGAGCGCACCTTAGTAAACATACCTCCAGGTTTGGGAAACACTGCCGAGAATCCTGTAATGCAAGCTGTAAAAATTCTCATTGACAAAACTTGATAGACTGAGGCAACAATAACCAACCACATGTCTGCTTATGGTTTATGCATCAGTGCCTTAAGGAGCTGTGAGACTGGGAAACCCATGGAAGTGGAAGCCTGCCCATGTCCTGCCTGTGCTCTGCCCATATTATGCCACTTGAATTCATGCACTATCCCCCAGATTCTATATAGGTTGCCAACATTTGGCCACAGATCCCAGATCTGTGCACAAACTAATTAGTTAATAGCCATTAACAATCAATAATTGGTGTTAATTGGCACTCAAATCTACCCTGCACCCTATTCTACAGCTCAAAAGGGGGTGTGCCCATGGGAGACATATGGATAGGACAGGGGTTTTCCCAGAAATTAGGCATGATGTTATAGCATAGGGTCATTTTACATGCTCAACTGCCATTGTTTGCACACCAGCATTTACACCAGGTATCAGCAGGCATAAGTGCTACGCCCAAAGTAAGGAGTGAGATCTGCGCTAAGCTTTTATTCTATAAAGTGCACTCCCTGAGAGCACCCTTTGCAGATTACTAGTTTACCCCCGGATGCTATTTAGTGCGCCTAGCATTCCATGCAGAAATCCAAGCGTATTCTATAACAATGCACATAACTGAAGTGGCTGAACAAGCCACTCAGTGTTGTTAACAGCACTTAACAAGCAATAATGAGCACTAATTGGCAAAAATTAGAATTTACGCTCACAATTCTGTAACGCACTGTACCTAAATTTTAATGAGCGCAGGCAAAAAGGGATATGATCATAGGCAGGGAAATGGGCATTTCGAGGGCATTCCAAAATGTATGCATGTTGTTATAGAATATGGCCCTCTGTGCCTAAATCTATGTACTGGGGTTTATGCCACATTTTCTTTGGTGTAAATGGAGGCGCATAGTTTTAGGCACTAGAATATCAACTAAGCATATTCTATTTACCGTGCCTAAATATAGGTGCTGCTTATAGAATACACTTAGGTGGAAATGTTTTCCCTGCAGATTTTCTAGGCCCCAGATAGAGGATCTGGTCCATAATGCAGATTTTCCCAGCGCCTAAGTTTGGGCACTGTTTCTAGAATTCCTCCCATGCCATTTACGCATGCCATCACAGAATAGCCTTAAGCACACTACTGGCACTTACCTGCCGCATAAGTGCTAGTATTCTATATACTTATGTGTAGAAAAGGCATGTAACCTCATTGAATATAGAGGTTATAGTATTGCCCAAATTTTGTAAAAGTCGCTAAGAATTGCATGTGCAAATTTGGGCATGTGTCCAATTTGTGCATACAATTTAATCGAATAATGAGCTAATTAGTGCAGATAATTGGCTTGTTAACAAGCAATTATTGGCACTAATTAGATTTAATTAAAATATATGCACGTATATTTAGGTGCTGGATCTGCGCCTAAATTTTACATGTGGGTTCAAAAAGGGGCATGGAAATAGGAGGATCATGGGTGGAATGGGAATGTTCCTAGAATTCATACGGATAGTTATAGAATAATGGGGATGCGTGCCTAATTACAATGCAAAGATTTACACTACATTTCAGTTGATGCAAATGGCCATGCCTAAACTTAAGCATGATTTAGTCAGTTTATAGAATAGTGCTTTTTTCAGCATTAGTTTTTTGGGCGTCATGTATAGAATTCACCCCCCAAATGTCTTTAGTCACTAGCAGTCCATATACACAGTATAAAGTGACTGGATCATTGAGGGGGTCAATTTACAACTGCCCACATGGTTGAAAAACGTGTGTGTACTCTTCACCTTGCAGGCTTGGCTGGATTTTCAAAGTAAAAGCATGTGAATATTTTCACTTTGAAAATTACCTCAGGATAAAATGCTGGCACTGTGCTGATACTTTTTTGTAAATAAATAAATAAAAATACATGCATACTTCTGAAAATCTCAGACTGTAAGCATCTCCCCAACCCCATCCCTAGGACTCCCTCTTCAAAAAGTAATAATGTTTGATAGTTTGCTTTATTGCAAGAAACATATGACTTTATTAGGGAACAATGAATGAAGTGTTCCCATTTAAGGAAATTGATGCAAGTAATGTGAGGGCACTGCTGAGAAAAAATTGAGCAAGAATTTTTGAAAATAACCCACTGGCAGTCTAACAAGTTACTGGGAGAGTGATCAAAAGAATTCAGTTTCCAAAAAGAAATTGTGTGGTAGTCTTTCTGATGCAAACCCAAACATTTTATAGATAGACTTTAACCATATTCATTGTTCTACCAGCTAGACAGCATTGTTGTTCAAAGTACTTTGCCAAAGTACTTAAGTAAAAGTAAAAATAAATGTATATTTTAATACTTAAGTAAAAGTACAGTAAAGAACTCATTAACCAATTTAGGACTTCTTTTACTAAACTATAATAGTGATTCCCTTGCGACAAATGAGAGGAAGCCCATTCAATTCCTATGGGCTTCCTCTCATTTGCCACACTGGGAATCACTAGTGAGGTTTTCTAAAAGAGGTCCTTACTTAAGTGAAAGTAAAAAAAGTTATTGCCTAATATAATACTTTTTGAGTAAAAAGTAAAAGTACCACAACTACAATGAATGCGACTATTGTTAACATTTTTATCCCAATAACTTTATTGCCTTACAATTCAGTCTACTTTGCTTTTAGTAAAACAAAATTTTTGAAGATGACTGTCACTCATATGGGTGCACTTGTGACTCACTAATCCAGCACAGCTAAAAAAGGGGTTCAACAATTGCACTAGCAGAAAGTGGATTGTTCAGTCTGATAAAAAGTTTGTTCAAATCGGGCCACGTTGTAATATTAATGATATCTTCTGACTAGGGGGATCTTTTACTAAGGCACACTGCTGTTTTTAGCACGTGCTAAAAATAGGCACATGCTACAAACATCAGCGTGCCTAAGTAAAAGACTCCCTGAGTCTGCAGGTTTTAATCAAGGGAATCTCTGAAACACTTGACTTCTATATAGCAAAGAATACCTTTATCACCATTATTGTCATTATCATCTGCATTTGAAGTAGTGCTGTCTAATTCATCACTTGCATCTTCATCTTTATCTTCATCATCACCGTAATGGTGTCCAGTTACAGAGAAGGCTTTCACAAAGTTAAAATCATTGTCCGCTGTTGTCCTAACTATTTTTCGTCTGATGGCAAACTCTGAATATCTTCAAGAACTGATGCAAGAATGTCAAATGTGTGAGAAACCTTCAGTCTTACAGCCAGGCAAGCAGACTTCCAGTGTGGACAGTCACCCCACAGTTAACTTTTCCATGGGATGTTCAGCAGTTTGTTGTGATACAGACATATGTCAATTCACCAAGAATTGTTACGATTTTCAGCTTCTTCTCTGCTTTAAAGTGACCAACTCATCGCTGTTCTGTTTGGCTGGAGACCAGTAACCAGTTCAACAAACAATGCAATTTCACTGTTCTTATAGGCTATATTCACTGAACAGCAAAATTTAAGTTGAGATGATTCACTGTTTGCTTGATGAGGTTTGCAATAGCAAAATCCTGCTCCCGGTTTTGCTGTTTCATTTGCACCTCGCTTTCACTTTTACTTTTAACTGCAAGCATCAGATGTAACTGAGTAAAAGTAGTAAAAATTGGTGAAATTATTCCTTCAGTAAAAGCAAAAGTAACAAATGTTATCCTGTACTTCTTCAGAAGAAGCAGTTTTACTTAAGTACAGGAACTGGTTGCATAACTTAGGGCAGTGATGGCGAACCTTTTAGAGACCGAGTGCCCAAACAGCAACCCAAAATCGAATTATTTATCGCAAAGTGCCGGTACTCATTATGGGCGGGGTCACCATATATGACTCCACCCCTATGATAGCCACACCCCTTACACCAGCCATGGTGTATATAAACAGACATCATTGAAAATATTATACTAGTATAGGAGAAAAAAAATAACATGATTTTCTTCCATTATAAATCATTTCTGTAAGCTGTTACAGCTCCAGTATACCCAGTGCAAATAAGACAGCAGATGTAAATTCTCCAATTCGACATATTCCAAACACTAAAATGAAAATAAAATGATTTTTCCTACCTTTGTTGTCCCTATGGGCGGGACCAGAGCTTGAGAGACAGGGAAGGCCGAAGGCGCGTCGAGCGAAGCACACGCGCTTCGCTGCCGCTACGGACACACGCCGCCTTAACCCCGACTCCGAGGAGGTACGCTTTTTAAATTTTAGGAGGAGGGGGCAGGGGGGGTTCCTGGTGCTAGGAGGGAGGGAAGACGGGCGGGCGGGCGGCCTGTTGCTCGTTGGGTTGGAGGGAGGGCAGGAGGAAGGCCGAACTGGGAGGGAGAGTGGGCGGACCAGTAATGGCGACGGCGTGCGTGCCAAGGGAGAGGGCTCTGCGTGCCCTCTCTGGCACGCGTGCCATAGGTTCGCCATCACTGACTTAGGGGGTCTTTTACAAAGGTGAAATAGCATTTTTAGTGCATGTTAAAATTTAGCATATGCTGTGGAGTCGCCCATAATATTCCTATGGACATCTACACACTGCACACTAAGTTTTAGTGTGCTCTAAAAACACTAATGCACCTTTGCAAAAGGGGCCCTTAGTTACTATACAACAGTGCTAGACAGCTTGCTGTTCGGTGTGAGCAGTGGTTTCACAGGGCATCTTTATATATCAGTTTCATAGCTCAGTCTGATCCAGAGATTGACACTTGCTTTGGCCAATGATTGCAAATTTTTCTAACTCAAAGATGTATGACAACCTATAAAAGATGTAAAATGGGATTTTGGAGAGGAAAAACAGAACATTCCTTGATCTCTCATTAAAATGAAGAATGGAATCACTAAAAAAAATGTATAGGACTCTTTATTTTATTTCAGCCATAAAATGACTGATTTTCCCATTTTTTTAATTAATGGCCGTGTGTTATTGTTGCTATTATTGTGCGACCATTAATAAAAATTATCATGTGAGCCACGCATTGTGTAGGCAGTAAGGGCTCACGTGGTAGTCCTGCACTAATCAGTATGCACGTGGCAACGTAGCTGCACTAACGGGAACACTCCCTGGCATCCCCCCCCCCTAAAAAAGCAAAACCTTTTAGCATGTGGATTAGTGCACACTAAAATGAGGAGTGCCTCTACTGGTTAGCATAGCGGATTACGGATCTGGCGATCTGGGTTTGATTCCTGCTGCTGCTTGATGGTCAGCAGTGGGTTGAGATCCTAGAGAACCAGCTTCAATTCAATCTGCAGTTCCATGTGACCCTAGACAAGTCACTTAACCCTCCGTTGCCCCAGGTACAGCACTAGTACAATGTACTACTGAGATTGTGAGCCCACTAGGGACAGTCTCAGTACCTACAAAATGAAACTGTAAACTGCTTAAGTCTAAGCAGTATATAAATACTTGAAATTAATTGAAAAATGGCACTTACTATAGGATGCCTGTGTGCATCCCACAGTACACTATTTTAACCTGTGATAGGTATGTGTTACTGCCTTACACCGCCTAGTAAAATGGCCTTATAGAAAGGTGCAACTCCATAGATGTGTAATAATTTATTTATTTATTTATTTATTTATTTATTTATAACATTTATACCCCACATTTTCCCACCCACTGGCAGGCTTGATGTGGCTAACATCAGACCTTAAAGCAATCACCAATCCGGTAAACAAACAAACGAAGTATAATAAGGTGAATGGGAAGGATAGTAATTACAAGGGGCGAGGGAAAGAGGGGAAGGGTATTAGAGTCCATGAGGTCCATAAATAAGGTGTATTCCAGGAATTATGGATTTAAGACGGGTCCTTTAGTGTAAGCCTTTCCAAATAAGCTGGTTTTAAGAGATTTTCTGAAGTTCAGATGATCATGAATAATTTTCACAGTTTTAGGTAATGCATTCCATAGTTCAGTGCTAATAATGGAAAAGGTGGAAGCGTAAGTGGATTTATATTTGAGACCATTGCAGGTAGGATGATGGAGGTTTAAGTATGAACGGGATGATCTGCAAGAATTCCTAGGTGGTAGATTGATAAGGGTATCCATGTAACCTGGGGCTTCACCATAAAGAATTTTATGGACTAGGGTACAAATTTTAAAGGTAATTCATTCCAGACACACATACACATATGGGGGATGTCTGAAGGTATAAAATGAAACGTGAGGTAAAGTGGGGTATTGCTTAACCCTGGATAATTTCAAATACCGCATACTGTATAACCCAATACCCCAATAGCTGTTGCTACTGTTATGAAGCATTCATAAACCAAGCTTAAATCAATAAAGATTTATATTCAGAACAAAATAAGACTTGTACACACTTTGAAGTAAAAATGCTGCAAGAAGCTCAGTCATTCATCTGGAATGTGGTTGCCTGGCTAGCAGTCTTGCTGATTAAGGGAGTGCAAATACATTTGTTAGAGAAGAAAATGGGGTATGTTTCGGCCTGATTTTGCTTCCTCAGAAATACTGTAGGTTTGCTGTGGTTTTCAGTAAACAACCTGCTTTCTTATGTTTTAAGCCTTAGCTCCTTAAGGAATAGGGTTTATCAGATGCTAGAACATGTCTGTGTGTGTATCTTCCTCTTCTTTCAGTTTCTAAACAGTTAGCCCTGGCTCAATCAATTACTGTCTGGAGGTAGGCCCTTGTGGGAACATCCAACTTTTGTACCTATGTAAGTTTTCAGGTGACTCGAAGGTGGAATTGGTGTTATATTGAGAATTTACTAGGACAGTTCTAATGAAGCATGATAGGAGCTGTAGTTGCACAGAAGGAAACTTTAGTCGATGCCTGTTCATATTGCAATGCGATGATATTTCTTCCCATGTATATTTATTTTTTATTTATATATTTAGTAAATTTATATGATTCACGTCTCAAAATTCTGAGTGGCTTATTATCAAAACAATTAGATTTTTGCATAACCAGATATGGTGTAAAGTTATTCTCCTGAGTTTCATAGTTTGCAAGTAATATGGCGGGGGGGGGGGGGGGGGGGGGAGGAAGTGGAGGGGGAAGTCAACAGTTTCCCAATAAGAAACGCATTGTGAGGAGAACAGATTTGATTAATTATATCTTGAGATCCACTGGGCCAGTTGTCATGAAACTTAATATCTAGACATAGGGGCTAAGTAACTTCAGTTGTATGGTATAAAATATATTTGGGTTGATATTAGTCTTTAAGCCACTGACAGCTGTGGGCAGAATTAAGCCTGGGTATTCAATGCCATGCCATATATAGGCACTGGCATTGATTTGATTTATTGACTTGATATACTGCATTACACAGAAATACATCAAAGCGGTTATCAGAAGTAATAAAAATATAAAACAATCAATACACAAAATACATCAAACTAATCACAAAATTAATAAATATAAAACAGTAAAATATAAAACAACCAATTAATCAGTGCTATTCACATAGTTAAGTGAACAAAGATAGGACTTCCTTTTATGTGGTTGTATGTGCCTGCTTAGCTATGTAGGTACCAGCATTGAATATGACCAGTGCTCACATAACTGGATGCTCCTCCCCATCCCCACCCATAGACTGCCTATCACTAACAATATAGTGCCACAGTGATTAGAGGGGATATTCAACGACACTGTGTGGGTTAACTGTCACAGAATATCCAAAGATGGCCACTGAGAAGAGTTTAAACACACGAAAGCCTTTCTTGAGCCCTTAAACTTCAACTCCAACTCCATTGATTTTTACATCTTTTGGTAATACTGTATACAGATCTAGACTACTGGTTTCAAACTTCAGTGTGCAGCAAATAAAAACCATGCACAGTGAACTGGCAGGAATTTACTGCCAATTTTTAGATTGTTATTTTGTTTGGAAATAAAGCAAGCCACAAATATTGCAGAATTCTTTTTTGTTGGGGTGGGGGGATAGGGATTTCTCTTGTGAACTTACACAGGTTTGATGATTTATATTTGTGACCAATCACATTGTCTCAAGTAATTTTTCAAGCTTCTAGTGTAGGCTATAATAACAGATGACCTGGAAAGCTACTGGCATTGCTCTCCAGTCCATTCAAATTACAGGAGTTTTAAGCAACAGTATGTTTTAGAAAAGGCTGTCATGGTTAGGCCAGCAAACCTCTGTATGCAGAGCACCTGCAAATGTCCTCTCCATAATATCTATTATGTTAGATTTTTTCATTAGGTTATTCAATTTGATGTTGAAGCACACAGGCTTTTCCAGAGAATTAGGCTTGTAAGACAGGATCACCAAGTTTCTTGCAATACATGCGAATGGTTTATATTTTATTGCGGCAAATATAATCACACTCTGTTGTGTGTTATTAAATGATTACTGTAGGGACCATTATAGCCCAGTAGCTATGAGAAATAATGCACATTACAACCATACATCTTTTTATGAAAAATAATAATGTGGGTTGCTATTGCATCTTTCAATCAACCAGGATCTCAAAGTGCTTTCCAGCTATGGGAAATGAGGAAGGTTTGATTAATCCCAGTTTGGATATAGTTTTGTTCTTTCAGTTTGAAAAACCTTTGAAACATTGCCAAGAAAGTAAATGGATTTCAAACATTCCTGTATTCTATAAAAACTAATATAAGCTTATTTTTTTTTAACTTGACATCTCTGAATTGGGCTTTATGGAAATTTCTGGTCCTCGAACATGAAACCTTACTTGAACCTGTGGCATTGCCTGAGAAGTATGTACAAAACCCAGAAAAGATAAATGGTGTTTTCTACCATTTTTAAACGTTAAATTGCATTTCTGTTGTTCTCTTATGTGCCCACATACATACATTTATTTAGAAAGAAATCCAGGCGTTGAGCTCTTGCTGACTTTGAGCAAAGTTTTTCTCTCACCTCTATGCAATCTCTTCAGGCCTAAGGCAAGAAAAGCCTCTGTCTAATGAACGCTAACTTCCCTGGGAAAGAAGAAAATAGAAGGAGTTAATCAATATGCATGTTCCAGAATGGTGCCCCATCTTATGAGCGACTCAGCTGCTGCATATTAGTAAAACATGACAAAGCATTTCTTTAACTGTATTATATAGCAGATCGGTCAGTTGAGTGATATGTTATTCCCCACCCTCCACTCTAGCCTCAACATCAACTATGGTGTTTGCTTGTCCATCATTAACATGATCTGTTGATGAATCCTGGTCCCAGGGGAAAAGGAAAGAGGCCTGTTTTGTTGCACATGAACTTCAATACCATCTACTTATGCAATTTATGATATTGTATGCAATGATTTTTTTTTGCTCTTCATATCAGCTCAGTGAATTATCTGTACAAAAAATTAATAAAATGATGCCTTACGATCACCCATAATGTTAGTGTTCCTTCTCCTTTGTACACCATGCAATCATGTAAATTCATTCAGAACAATGGGATTACAATGCATGTGCATCTGTTTGCTGCTAATGTGTCTTTTATACAGATATACTCCTAACCAAGATAAAGTACAATTTAATAGATAACCCTACAAGCTGTGTAGATTCACAAGACCATATGCACTTTATGTAGCTTTAGCCAGCTATGGTATATGATAGGTGCCAATCAAAGGCTTCAAGTCTCACTTAAAATATAAGACACATTTTAAAGACACATTTTAGGATTCAATAAAATAGAATAGGGAATATCACAACGGACAAGCTGATGCTGTGCCTGGTGGGATGATCTACTAGATGTTCTAAAATTTTGATTTAGGTTTTGAAATTTGCCTTTTTTTTTGTTACATTTGTACCCCGTGCTTTCCCACTCATGGTAGGCTTAATGTGGCTTACATGGGGAAATGGAGGGTTAAGTGACTTGCCCAGAATCACAAGGAGCTGCCTGTGCCTGAAGTGGGAATTGAACTCAGTTTCTCAGTTCCCCAAGATCAAAGTCCACCACCCTAACCACTAGGCCACTCCTCTAAGTCTGAGCTCAAGATGAGTTACAGTTCAGGGACAGTTGGTAGGTTCATGCCTGAATAGGCTTAGGGGTTGATATTCAAAGTGATTTAACTGGCCAGAAATGGCTCCTGGATGGTTAAATCACTTATTTGAGGCTATCTGCTGATACTGAGCAGCAGTTAGTGCTGCTGAATATCACCACAGACTGCAAAACTCATAGCTGGTTATGTTGTGAGCAGTCTGGAGGTGGAGTTGGTACTTATGTGGTTTAGCATGTAAATTTAGCAGTTAAATCAGATTGCATAAAAGTTACTCCTATCTTTATATGGTGTCACTTACATGGTTAAGGGCTCTTTTTACTAAGCAGCTGTAAGCTCAACATAGGCAGCAGCCCGGCAGTACTTCCCACTCAGCGCCATCATTTCTGGTGCTGCAAAAATGGGTGCTCAGTGGGTGGTGGTAAGGGCACCCTCCCCCCAAAATGGCCATGCGGCAAGTGCTTTATTTATTTATTTTATTTTATTTGTTGCATTTGTATCCCACATTTTCCCACCTATTTGCAGACTTTACTTGCTGCCCTGCCATTTCCTGTAGGAAAGTGAGACTTCTCTTTTACCAGCTGTGGTAAAAGGGGGCCTCGGCGTGCATGTAAAACACCTGCCGATGACAGCACTGGCTCCCTTTTGCCCCAGCTTGGTAAAAGGGGCTCTGAGTGTTTAACCGCATGAAAGATAGCCAGCTGCATAAACTCAGATACTCAATGCTCATGCCTAGAATATAGCCCAGCATTGACTATCCAGGAAATACACCGGCGGTGGCTAAACAAACTCTCAACACCACTGGCTGAATATCAACTCCCTTACACTCTAAGTTGTATCTTAGACCATGGAGTATGAAATAGTTGTGACAGTCAGAAAATATTCATTTTGGGGCCATTTTACTAAAGGGTTGCCGTGCAGCAACCCAGAACTACTGCCGGCCCAACGTGACCGCTGGTTGTAGTTCCACCTCCAGTGCTCGCCATTTCCGGCGCTGCTAGATTTTGTTAAAAAAATATTGCATGTGGTTACTGCTACGCACTGCCCGGTTACCGCTGGAGTAGCCTGGGAGCCCTTATCACCAACTCAATGAGTGGCGGTAATTGCTTCCCCCCCCCCCCCACCACTGCATGACAATAAGAACATAAGAGTATCCATACTAGGTCAGATCACTGGGCCATCTAGCCCAGTATCCTGTTTTCCAAACAGTGGCCAAGCCAGGTCACAAGGTTACTGCGTGGTTATGTGTTTTTTCGTGGTTTTTACCCGCTATGGTAAAAATGGCCCTGGCGCATAGAAAAAACAAAACGAACAAACAAAGCAAACACTGGGCCTTCAGGATTGAGAAAAATGTAGTTCTTTATTTATAATAGAGACCCGACACGGTCCGTGTTTCGGCGTACGAACGCCTGCATCAGGGGTCAAAGGACTCCTATAGGTCAGCAAGATAGTAAGTTGACAGAGATGTGGAATAAACAATCAGGTTATATTACCCGCTGTTTGAACAGCTCATTTGTAGAACGCCTTCAGCTGTATCAACCCTGATGCAGGCGTTCGTACACCGAAACACGGACCGTGTCGGGTCTCTATTATAAATAAAGAACTACATTTTTCTCAATCCTGAAGGCCCAGTGTTTGCTTTGTTTGTTCATTTGGTTGCTTTTGTATGCTGTATTCCCTCTTTTTTGTGACTGCATAGAAAAAACAACCACCACTGCTACCACAGGGTCCTTTTTACTGCAGCTTGGCAAAAGGACCCCTTTGTGTTATTTCCCATGTCATTTCTGGGAATGTTCTTTATTATTATTATTATTATGTTGTTGTTGTTGTTGTTGTTGTTGTTGTCATTAAGAATGCATGCTATTTTGAAAAGAGCATGAACACTTTTGAAAGAGTGCAGACTCTTTCCCAATAGTGGACACGTGCATGATGGTTCACACATGTATGTACTATCGGGATAGAGTGTGTAGTCTTTGAGAATCATGTCCACTCTGCCAATTATGCACCCTGTTTGAAAGGAGCAGGCACTCTTTCTGAAAGAGTGGACATTATTGTCAGCACATTTAAAAACACAACAGTGTGTTATTTTCTGCTCTTTTCTTTTTCTAAAAATATGAATTGACATGAGAATTCAAGTAAAATGCATTTTATGGGTTAAAAGCAGCTGCTTTAGCTGCTCAAAGGTAGATAATGTTCAGGCAAAGCAATATTTTGGGGTAAATCCCACTGAAAACTGTTCTTTGTGCATTTCACTCACATTCAATGTGTTCAAAAGATTCACTGGTACGCAGTACTCCTTTCAAAATGTCATCATCGAAATGAACACTCAATGGTTTTCCTGTGGGCCATCAAGACATAAGCAAGTGAATCACCCAGGCCTCATTTTTGTTATTGACAAATTGAGCCAGTATATTCCAGACCAGTATGACTGACTTAAACAAGCCATGTGACTCCAGGCAGTAGAGTGTACTTTTTGGTTCTGAATTACAAACAATTTGAAATCCACTTGAAACAGGTGGGACTCCAGATTTCTTCCTCTAGCACACGCAGTGGCCTAAGAGCCCAGTGCTGACACAAGGATCTCCATAGCAAAACATAATGGTCTGTGTGTATTGGGGAAAGAACACAAAACTTCAAACTGCATCACTTAAACATTAGTGTGAAACAAATACGATTCCAAAACCAACATCTATAAACATTTTCTTAAAATAGATTTTTTAGTCCAAGGACAGATATGTATCCTAAGCATAAAGAGAGTAATTTGATAACAGGTTGCCTAGGCAAAGAGGCCAAGTGAGCATCTATTTTGGGTCTATTTTATAAAGACATGTGGTGCCTAGGGAGCTCATTTTCAAAGCAGATGAATGTCTCAAAATGGCCAAAAAAAGGTCCATCCGCCAAAACGTCCAAACTGTGATTTTCAAAATACAGAATTTGGATGTCCTACACTGCAATTTGGCCAAATAGCAAGTTGGCATGTTGTGGATGCATTTAGGGTCTAGTGAGAGCCCATATTTAGGATGTCCAACAGCAATAATCAAATGGGAAGAAAAGTCCAAGTCAGAAAAGAAGGGCATCCTAAGTTAGACCTGTTTCAATCACATCCAAGGAATAAAATGGTGCCCTAATTGAGTAGCTGACCAACAGAGGGATTAAGGCATTACGTCTCCTTAATACATTAGTAGTTACTGTCCCCCTCCCTCACTCCTGAAAGGGACAGCAGAAAGGGAAACTAGGCTTCCTGACAAACATCAGGTGTTGTGGGCATTCACAATGCAACAGCAAGCAGGTCCGAAGGGTAGCTTAGTGGTCAGTATGGTGAAATGTAAACCAGGGAACCCAGATTCAAATCCCACTTCAGCTCTTTTTTTCACCTTTAAATTGTGAGCCCTCCAGAAACAGAGATATACATACTATACCTAAATTTGTTTTTTATTTTTGTTATATTTGTACCCCGCACTTTCCCACTCATGGCAGGCTCAATGCGGCTTACATGGGGCAATGGAGGGTTAAGTGACTTTCCCAGAGTCACAAGGATCTGCCTGTGCCTGAAGTGGGAATCAAACTCAGTTCCTCAGCTCCCCAGGACCAAAGCCCACCACCCTAACTACTAGGCCACTCCTCCACAATATTAAAGAAACCTGCAAGCCTAAGGGCTATTGAGGTGGTGCACATTCAAGTACAGTAGGCATTTCTCTGTCTCTGGAGGGCTCACTATTTAAAATAAGAGTTGCAGTAGAATATGAACCTGGCTGCCCCGGATTAAAGCCCACTGCACTGATCACTAGGCTGCCCCTCTGCTCTACAGGGACATCTGTGTAGCTATTTTTGTACAACTGCTGCCAGACAGACTTCCTTGTCCCTAGTCTTTTGGCGTTCATTAATTGAATATGTTATTTTGGAAAATGGCTGTTCATTTTGGACATTCTCTCGTATTTTCGAACAGGAAACCCTGATGTTTTTCCTGTTCAAAAATGGCTGTGAGATGGACAGTGGTTTTGGACTCGTTATGTTTATGTTTTTATTATTTATAACCCGCCTTTATGCAAGGCGAGTAATAAGTCAACATACACAAAATACATTCAACAAGCAACTAAACAAACACAAATATGCAGCAAAAATAAGGTCAATAGGTCATAGTCAGATCATGGTAGTTCATAGGTTTGACTTAGCAAATAACATTTCAGTATCAATTTCTGCTGTGACTTCAGTGCTAAGAAGCAGAAGAGAGGGTCCAAGGTACACAAGCAGAAACAGCACAAAAAGAAGCACAAATGGCCCTTCAAGAGTGGAATAATCAAGAATCCATTAATGAATAGACCCGACTTGGGCCATGTTTTGGAGTTTCTACGCCTGTGTAGGTCTTTTTACCACCTCTCCAAATCTTCATATACCAGTTACCCACAATTTGTAGAGATAAAAGACCAAGCCTGCCTCTTATGAGAAAAGTAATTTATTTGCTTACCAAGTATTGATACAATTAATATTTTCTCATGGGAGGATAGAACTACTGCATACATATGCTTTCTGTATCTATCACTCCAACATACTGAACTGAAACAGCTATTTTTATATACTTGTATTTAACAATGATTTACAAGGCTTCAGCAAGTTATCTTACTCGGGATCATCTGGTCTTTTTTCAAAACTATCTGGTTTCCCTCACCTGCTAGACCACATTCTCATGTTTGTTTATGCTTCCTCTTTTCCCAGGCCTGTTTACCCGTAAGGATATCAGATCAGATCATAAGTTCCTGGGCCTCACGATTTATGGCCTTTGCACTTTTACTGCAGATAACAAAAGAGGTCCAAAAAATTCCACAAAAGTCCAACACAGAAAAGAAACAAGTGGAAAAACAACTTCAAGGGATCAATCCAAGAAAAGAGATAAGATGCTCCAAAAAAAACTTTATTGTGGACCCATCTACAATAAAACCCAGTGAATCAATACATAATTGTGTATGATATGTAGCATAACAAATAACTTTAAATAAAAGAACAAATATTGTTTTAAATGGGTAACAGAAAATTTCTTAATCCATACATATAAATAAGGATATGATTAAATATCGAATAAAAATAGAATTAAAATTAAAATTAAACATACCAATCAGTAGTTGCACAGAAGATATACTGACAGACTTTTATTTAAAGTTATTTGTTATGCTACATATCATACACAATTATGTATTGATTCACTGGGTTTTATTGTAGATGGGTCCACAATAAAGTTTTTTTTTTGGAGCATCTTATCTCTTGTCTTGGATTGATCCCTTGAAGTTGTTTTTCCACTTGTTTCTTTTCTGCTTTGCACTTTTACTGCCATCCAGGGTGCATAACTGTGTTTATTATCTACAGTCCCCCCTTGAAGGTCTTCGAGAGTAAGGGCTTCACTGCTTTGAACCCTTGCTGTAGTACCATCCATTCCGGAGGGAAGCAATAGGTTCTTTTTCAAATGTATATTAGAGTTAAAGGGATCATAGATGTGAGTCACAGTTCATGACAACCCCTTTACAGATATTGGGCTATGTGTAACATGATAATGTGGTTATAGTGAAATGTAAGTTGCCCCTCTTCAACCTTCCCCAGGCCTTATGTTACTTACAATATCTTCCCATCTAAATGATCCCGGAGGAAGATAACAATGCCAGGCAAAGGAAATCATAAAAGATTTAAATATCATCATCAACATACATCTTCAATCTGTGTTAATATGTAGTTTTTCATACAGAACATAGTGTCCTATGGGTTCTCTCTTACTTAAAGCAGTTTCAATTAAACGTTGTACTAAGCTTCTGATGCAAGGTATTATACAACAGCCCAGGAGTACAAATATAGCCATAACAATTATCAATGTGGTTAAACCAGATAATATAAAGGTTCTCCATTTCCCAAAGATATTGTCCATCCACCCAGTCCAGGTGGTATCTACACCAGAATTCTCAGCAAGTTCATCAGCTAAGGTAGTGAGTCCTTGCAAGCCTTAGTTATGGCCCCATTAGGTGCAGTATTGTTAGGAATAAAGGTACAACATTGTCCTCCTAGCATGATACAAATTCGTCCTTCTTGTGCCAATATCATATCAAGGACTAAGCGGTTTTCCCAAGCCATCCGGCTTGTAGCATCCATTGGGAAGCAATGCCTTTAACTGCATCTCGAGTATAATTAATGAAACGCTGTTGGTTATAATAAATATAGTTAATCCAGTCAACGTTCTTGTTAATGGTAGACCACCAGAATAATGAAGATTCAAAATCTGCAGCAATTTGATTGCGAGCTTTAAATTCATCTGACACCCCCTAGGAACACCTATAGAATCTATGTAAATCCTATCATCAAAGGAGCCTTTAAGATCCCTTTTCCTTCTAGAGGGGACTGGTTTATCAATATCTAGAGATGCTGTGGTGAGTGGGACTACTAGTTGAACCAAAGCACACTGTCCTTACCAGTTAAAGGGTAAAGTGGGATACAGGATTTTAGTTCCACAATACCACCAGAGGTTTGCTCGGGGATGTGAAAAGCTTGAAAAGTCAAGTTTCTCACTGGGGAGTAGACTAGAATTACATAAGGATAAATTTCCTACAAAATAGGAATTTTTGATCTTTTCTCTTAACATACAGTGGTGGAAATAAGTATTTGATCCCTTGCTGATTTTGTAAGTTTGCCCACTGACAAAGACATGAGCAGCCCATAATTGAAGGGTAGGTTATTGGTAACAGTGAGAGATAGCACATCACAAATTAAATCCGGAAAATCACATTGTGGAAAGTATATGAATTTATTTGCATTCTGCAGAGGGAAATAAGTATTTAATCCCTCTGGCAAACAAGACCTAATACTTGGTGGCAAAACCCTTGTTGGCAAGCACAGCGGTCAGACGTCTTCTGTAGTTGATGATGAGGTTTGCACACATGTCAGGAGGAATTTTGGTCCACTCCTCTTTGCAGATCATCTCTAAATCATTAAGAGTTCTGGGCTGTCGCTTGGCAACTCGCAGCTTCAGCTCCCTCCATAAGTTTTCAATGGGATTAAGGTCTGGTGACTGGCTAGGCCACTCCATGACCCTAATGTGCTTCTTCCTGAGCCACTCCTTTGTTGCCTTGGCTGTATGGTTTGGGTCATTGTCGTGCTGGAAGACCCAGCCACGACCCATTTTTAAGGCCCTGGCGGAGGGAAGGAGGTTGTCACTCAGAATTGTACGGTACATGGCCCCATCCATTCTCCCATTGATGCGGTGAAGTAGTCCTGTGCCCTTAGCAGAGAAACACCCCCAAAACATAACATTTCCACCTCCATGCTTGACAGTGGGGACGGTGTTCTTTGGGTCATAGGCAGCATTTCTCTTCCTCCAAACACGGCGAGTTGAGTTCATGCCAAAGAGCTCAATTTTTGTCTCATCTGACCACAGCACCTTCTCCCAATCACTCTCGGCATCATCCAGGTGTTCACTGGCAAACTTCAGACGGGCCGTCACATGTGCCTTCCGGAGCAGGGGGACCTTGCGGGCACTGCAGGATTGCAATCCGTTATGTCGTAATGTGTTACCAATGGTTTTCGTGGTGACAGTGGTCCCAGCTGCCTTGAGATCATTGACAAGTTCCCCCCTTGTAGTTGTAGGCTGATTTCTAACCTTCCTCATGATCAAGGATACCCCACGAGGTGAGATTTTGCGTGGAGCCCCAGATCTTTGTCGATTGACAGTCATTTTGTACTTCTTCCATTTTCTTACTATGGCACCAACAGTTGTCTCCTTCTCGCCCAGCGTCTTACTGATGGTTTTGTAGCCCATTCCAGCCTTGTGCAGGTGTATGATCTTGTCCCTGACATCCTTAGACAGCTCCTTGCTCTTGGCCATTTTGTAGAGGTTAGAGTCTGACTGATTCACTGAGTCTGTGGACAGGTGTCTTTCATACAGGTGACCATTGCCGACAGCTGTCTGTCATGCAGGTAACGAGTTGATTTGGAGCATCTACCTGGTCTGTAGGGGCCAGATCTCTTACTGGTTGGTGGGGGATCAAATACTTATTTCCCTCTGCAGAATGCAAATAAATTCATATACTTTCCACAATGTGATTTTCCGGATTTAATTTGTGATGTGCTATCTCTCACTGTTACCAATAACCTACCCTTCAATTATGGGCTGCTCATGTCTTTGTCAGTGGGCAAACTTACAAAATCAGCAAGGGATCAAATACTTATTTCCACCACTGTACATCATGTCTGGAATATTATCCCAGAAACAGGTGTCTTAAACACCGGAGGTACCCTCGCACCTTTGGGTAATTCAGGAAATAGTAAACTGAGGGAAAGGCATGATTTATCGTTATTCTTAGTACCTTGGAGCAATTTTAGCATGCACATTGTTCCATTATAATTGTTTATAAGATTCAAAGGGAAAGGAACAGCCAAGGGCTCAGGGCGAGAGGAGGAGCAAACATAACAATCAGATAAAAGAATTGAAGCGTTGCAAAGAAAAGCTACAAAAATGGTATGGGATTTGCATTACAAGATGTATGAGGAGAGATTTGCTGACCTGAACATGTATACCCTGGAGGAAAGGAGAAACAGGGGTGATATGATACAGACGTTCAAATATTTGAAAGGTATTAATCCGCAAACAAACCTTTTTCCATAGACGGGAAGGCAGTAGAACTAGAGGACATGAAATGAGATTGAAGGGGGGCAGAATAAAGAAAAATGTCAGGAAGTATTTTTTCATGGAGAGAGTGGTGGATACTTGGAATGCCCTCCCGCAGGAGGTGGTGGAGATGAAAACGGTAACGGAATTCAAAAACGCTTGGATAAACATAAAGGAATCCTGTTCAGAAGGAATTGATCCTCAGAAGCTTAGCAGAGATTGGGTGGCAGCACCGGTGGTTGGGAGTTGGGGCTAGTGGTTGGGAGGCGGGGCTAGTACAAATCAAGGTCAGGTATACATATAAAGTAGCGCATATGAGTTTATCTTGTTGGGCAGGCTGGACGGACCATACAGGTCTTTTTCTGCCATCACCTACTATGTTACTATGTAGATAAATTCAAACTATGGGTTGTGAACCATATCCAATCCATCCACAAATTTGTGTCACCATAACCAGTTTCAAGAGAAAAAGTTTCCTTTAGACTAGTTACGCTGAGAATTCTGATCGGAATTTTTGTTTCAGGGATTTGGGGCATCAAGGGATTGCTCAGCACAGTATTGGATAGTGAGGGAGAAGTGACTGCAATACGAAAGCAGCCAACAGGATCCATGTTAGCGGCTTCTATTCCTATACCAAATGTATGGTTCATTGCGTTAAACATTCCCTTAAAGGTAATGAGCACAGGGTTACATTTCTCTATCTCACAAGTGGTGGGGTCCACCGACTGTTGAACTATGGTAATATTTGCATGTAAAGGATTATCCCAAGCGTGGTGTCCACTGGTTGGATAATTGGGTCCAGTGTACCACCATACATTTGACCACTGTGTACAGAGAGACGCATAATTACTCATTTCAGTATAAGTATATAGGTAAACATGGAATTTAGAATACCATTGTTGCCACTCTAAAGATCCACAAGAGGCTATACCGCAAACATCTAATTGCAACGTGACTGTCTCGTCAGTTATATTAGATTTTATAGTAATCTTAACTGGATAGTGCCCCAGAGCATAATATCTATCCACCTCCTGGGGATCCAAGTCATCTGAATTAATGGTTACAAGGGAGTCGAAGTCCCCCACTACATCACTGGAGTGGGTAAGAGTGGCCAAATTAAAAAGAGTGACAGTAAACAAATGGCATGGTTATTGTAAACAAAAATAATAGTTCTTTTCTAATAATAACAAAATTATGACTAAAGTAAAAGTAAGTAAAAAGTTCTATAATAGTAAGTAATGGTTAAGCAAATATAATGTGGATTCTTTCTAGTGGAGTCTTTCTAGTAAAAATAAAATTAATGCTAAAACAAAGGTAAAAGTAAACAAGAGTCCAATAACAGTGAACTTAATATTTTGTGGTTCCAGATACTGCTGGGTCAGTGATATGGCATTCTGAGTCTGCAGCCGTGGTTCTGTCGGAAGCATCAGGACAATGATAGATGCGAATGTCTTTCAAATGGACCCAGGACGTATGATCCTATAATTTTGCCGCAGTGGCTGACAAGGCCTCTATACGGAAAGGTCCAACATAAACAGGGTCTTTCCAAGTTTTGTGGGTGTAGTGTTTGCAGTGTACTAGATCTCCTATTTTCAAGGCCTTGGGATTTGCTGTACCATCCCCCCTTTTGTCTGGCGTTTCCTGTGAAAGGCAAGACAAAGAGGTTATCACATTCTGTAATTGATCCCAGTAAACCGAGTAAGGATCTGGCAAACAATGATCAGGATTACCTGCAATAAGGCACATTCTACGTCCAAAGCACAGTTGAAAAGGGGTTAAGTTTAATGCATGAGAAGGATTAGCACGCAAAGTAAGCAGTGCTAGGGGCAAGGCATCTAGCCAGTTTTTAATGCCATTTGCCATGAGCTGCCGTAATTTTGTTTTTAACAAGCCATTGTATCTTTCAACCAGGCCATTGCTGGTGGGTTTATAAATGCTCACCGTCTGGTGAGTAATTTGTAATTTGGCAGTCAAGGTGTGAATAAATTCATTAACAAAGTGTGATCCATTATCAGTAGTAATTTTACAGGAAACACCAAATCTGGGGATTATATCATTGCACAAAACCTGGGGGAGGTTAAGTACTTGGTAACCGTCTAAATGGGAATTTGGACGGTAAGGAGGTAATTTAGTGAGACTATGCCGAATGGTATCTATATCATTTCGCATTTCATAAGCAATGTTCTGAAACCTCGAAGTTAAATTCATGGGTCCCAAGGGTGTCCCCCTGGGATACACAGGTGTAAGATGAGGCATAGGTCGGTCGATTAATGGGTCTGAGCAACGGCTGGGAGACGTCACATTAGAGGCGGTCTCAACAGTATCTTCTGGGTCATCGGGATTCAATTCTATGAGCTCCATGACTCCCGCAATCTTGACAGTAGTAGTAGATTGGCTGTTTATGGGAATTTTCTTGGTATCCTCTGTCATATCAATTAAATCAGGATACAGCTTCTGATATCCAACAGCCGTGCCACAGGGAAGTAATTTAGTTTCGGACGATCCCCTGGACACAGTATGCTGTAATTCCTGCTCATATGGAGGAGGGCATGATGGATTGGTGGGTGATGGTGGTGGAAATTTAGTGTCGTCTGGTAAAGTTTGGGATGCTAATGGTTTTTCACCCACCAAAATCCATTTATTAATAGCTTGTAAATGTTTCAGTTGGGATTTTCCCTTATTCTGTTTCTCATTGTTCGTTTTAAATTTACTATTTTGTAGCTTCATTGCATACCCCCCAGTCCTAGTATTTTTGGAAAGCATAAACAGGCGCTTCACGTCTACCCATTCAACTCAAATCTCTCCTCAGCCGCCTTTTCTCGAAGCTGAAAAGCCCTAGCCACTTTAGCCTTTCCTCATAGGGAAGTCGTCCCATCCCCTTTATCATTTTCGTTGCCCTTCTCTGCACATTTTCTAATTCCACTATATCTGTTTTGAGATGTGGCGACCAGAATTGAACACAATATTCAAGGTGCGGTCGCACCGTGGAGCGATACAAAGGCATTATAACGTTCTCATTTTTGTTTTCCATTCCTTTCCTAATAATACCTAACATTCTATTTGCTTTCTTAGCCGCAGCAGCACACTGAGCAGAAGGTTTCAAAGTATCATCAACAACGACAACTAGATCCCTTTCTTGGTCTGTGACTCCTAATGTGGAACCTTGCATGACGTAGCTATAATTCGGGTTCCTCTTTCCCACATGCATCACTTTGCACTTGCTCACATTAAACGTCATCTGCCATTTAGACGCCCAGTCTCACAGGGTCCTCTTGTAGTTTTTCACAATCCTCCCATGAATTAATGACTTTGAATAACTTTGTGTCATCAGCAAATTTAATTACCTCACTAGTTACTCCCATCTCTAGGTCATTTATAAATATATTAAAAAGCAGCGGTCCCAGCACAGACTCCTGGGGAATCCCACTAACTACCCTTCTCCATTGAGAATACTGACCATTTAACCCTACTCTCTGTTTTCTATCTTTTATCCAGTTTTTAATCCACAATAGGACAATACCTCCTATCCCATGACTCTCCAATTTCCTCTGGAGTCTTTCATGAGGCACTTTGTCAAACGCCTTCTGAAAATCCAGATACACAATATCAACCGGCTCACCTTTATCCACATGTTTGTTCACCCCTTCAAAGAAATGTAATAGATTGGTGAGGCAAGATTTCCCTTCACTAAATCCAAGTTGGTTTGTCTCATTAATCCATGCTTTTGAATATGCTCTGTAATTTTGTTCTTTATAATAGTCTCTACCATTTTGCCCAGCACCAAAGTCAGACTCACTGGTCTATAATTTCCCGGATCTCCTCTGGAATGTGTTTTAAAAATCGGTGTTACATTGGCCACCCTCCAATTTTCCGGTACCAAGCTCGATTTAAAGGATAAATTATATATTACTAACAATAATTTTTCAGATCTATCAGTACTCTGGGATGAATACCATCCGGTCCAAGAGATTTGCTACTCTTCAATTTGTAGAACTGCCCCATTACATCCTACTACTATTTATCATTTCTATAGCGCTACAAGGCATACGCAGCGCTGTACACCATACACAAAAAGACAGTCCCTGCTCAAAGAGCTTACAATCTAGATAAGACAGGTAAACAGACAGAACAATTAAGGGTAGGTTTATAGAGAATTCATTCAGTTTCTCTGACTCGTCAGCTTCGAATACCATTTCTGGCACTGGTATCTCTCCTAAATCTTCCTCAGTGAAGACCGAAGCAAAGAATTCATTTAATCTCTCCACTATGACTCTGTCTTCCCTGATCACCCCTTTTACCCCTTGGTCATCTAGCGGTCCAAACGATTCTATTGTCAGCTTCCTGCTTTTAATATATCTAAAAAAAATTTACTATGTGTTTTTGCCTCCAACGCAATCTTTTTTTCGAAGTCTCTCTTAGCCTTCCTTATCAGAGCTTTGCATTTGACTTGACATTCCTTGCAGTATATCAAGTGTTGAAAATAAATAAATGCGCACAGATCCTGGTGCCTAAAATTGTGTGTGTAAATTTTAATTCATGCTAATTAACACCACTAATTGGTTTTTAGCACCAAATTATCGGTGCTAATTGGCTTGTTGTTCAATTAAAATATGCACGTAAATTAGTCACACACCCAAATTTGTGCATGCAATTTTTAGCAGCATATATAGAATTTGGGAGATTATGGACAATGATCCTTTTTGTTTTAATTGGTTATACATTAAAAATGCAAGGCCTTGATCTATCAGAAGTGTATTGACAGACTGAGAACTGAACAGAAAAGGCTCAATGAGTCTATGCTATATATTTAATTATAGTTCGTCTATTTTTCTGTAAATAAGAGATACAGCATTTCATCATTGCTAGAGAGAAATTTCAGTATTCTGCCTTTAAAATATATGTACACATATTTGGAATTTTCTACAGGTTCTATTGTGTTCAACAAAGATGTTTTCCATGGATACTGAATGGGCTGAAATCCATCTTGAATAAGGCCCTGTCTGTTCATGTCCCTTCAGAGGAAGCTGACTGACCGATAATCTCAAGGATGACATAAGCAAAACTTTGAAGCTCACATCTTATCTCAGCAAAAACTTCAAACACCAAGGCTGTGGAGACCCAGAGTGATGCAAGTGTTTGATGGTCCCCTTCACTCCCTGCCTGTCACTTCTGCCTGCTTTTGATCTGGGCCTGGGTCCCAAGAAAGATCAGCAGTGGGTCAGAAATCTGCTTCCTATTGCTGGCTCTTTGCAGTAGTGAAAAACTGAGCTCTGCAGCAATAGAAATGCCTTCTAGAATGTGTAGCCTGCTCCTGTGGATGCTCTGAACATCCACATGTCCAAGGTCCCCAGTGAGCTCTGCTAAGAGACCAGAAAAGCTTTTCTTACTCAAAGTGCTAAGGAGGCAGTTCCATAAACTGGCACCCTATTTTAGGCACCACAAAGAGGTAAGCTTAGCAACTGTTCTATAATGACTTAAAGGTGTACCTAAGTTGTTATAGAACACTACTGCAAAGCTGCCCATGATACTCCCATGCTCCGCCCACGTATATGCACTCCTGATAGTTGTGTACCACGTGTTTTAGGCACAGTGGGGTAAATTCTCAAAAGGTTGCCAAACTTTAGGCACTGGAATGATGTGTGCTAGGACTAGGGGGCACGCAATGAAGTTACTAAATAGTAAATTTAAAACAAACCAGAGAAAATATTTCTTCACTCAATATGCAATTAAATTCTGGAATTCGTTGCCAGAGAATGTGGTAAAAGCAGTTAGCTTTGCAGGATTTAAGAAAGATTGGATAATTTTGTAAAAGGAAAGTACATAAGCCGTTATTGAGATGGACTGGGGAAAATCCACTGCTTATTTCTAGGATAAGCAGCATAAACTCTGTTTTACTGTTCTGGGATCTTGCCAGGTACTTGTGACCTGGATTGTCCACTGTAGGAAACAGGATATTGGCCTTGATGGAACTTTGGTCTGTCCCAGTATGGCAATGCTTATGTTCTTAATTATTTATTTATTAAAATTTATTTACCACCTTTTTGAAGAAATTCACTCAAGACGGTATACAGCAAGAACAAATGAAACATAAGCAATAGAAAATTACAGAAGTAAAAATATTTAAACAGCAATACAAAAATATGGCATCGAGGGGCATAATCGAAAGGGGCGCCCAGGTTTTCCTGAGGACGTCCTCGCAGGACGTCCTGGCGAAGGGACGGGAAAACCCGCATTATCGAAACAAGATGGGCGTCTATCTTTCGTTTCGATAATACAGTCGGGGACGGCCAAATCTTGACATTTAGGTCGCCCCTAGAGACTTGGTCGTTTCTGATTTTCAGTGATAATGGAAACTAAGGACGCCCATCTCAGAAAAGACCAAATGCAAGCCCTTTGGTCATGGGAGGAGCCAGCATTCATAGTGCACTGGTCCCCCTGACATGCCAGGACACCAACTGGGTACCCTAGGGGCACTGCAGTGGACTTCAGAAAAAGCTCCCAGGTACATAGCTCCCTTACCTTGTGTGCTGAGCCCCCCAAAACCCACTACCCACAACTGTACACCACTACCATAGCCCTTACAGCTGAAGGGGGGCACCTAGATGTGGGTACAGTGGGTTTCTGGTGGGTTTTGGAGGGCTCACATTTATCACCACAAGTGTAACAGGTAGGGGGGGGGCTGGGCCTGGGTCCGCCTGTCTGAAGTGCACTGCACCCACTAAAATTGCTCCAGGTACCTGCATACTGCTGCAATGTACCTGAGTATGACATTTGAGACTGGCATAGAGGCTGGCAAAAAATATTTTGAATTCTTTTTTTGATGGTGGGAGAGGGTTAGTGACCACTGGGGTAGTAAGGGGAGGTCATCCCCAATTCCCTCCTGTGGTCATCTGGTCAGTTCGGGCACCTTTTAGTGGCTTGGTCTTAACAAAAAGAGGATCAAGTAAAGTCGTCCAAGTGCTCATCAGGGACGCCCTTCTTTTTTCTATTATGGGTTGAGGACGCTGATGTTAGGCATGCCCAAGTCCCGCCTTCGGTATGCCTCCAACACGCCTCCAAGAACTTTGGTCATCCCCGCAACGGAAAGCAGTTGGGGACGCCCAAAATCGGCTTTTGATTATGCCGATTTGGGCGACTCTGGGAGAAAGACACCCATCTTCCGATTTGTGTCGAAAGATGGGCGTCCTTCTCTTTCGAAAATAAGCCTGATAGTATGCTACATTACAATGTCAACACAATGCACAATAAAACATTTTAATAGACAGCATAGGGTGTAAGCAAAGATGGAACATATAGATAGGTAAGACAGAGTAACAGGAGTAAGAAAATTTAAATAAAGTTGTCAATAAGGTCAGAAAGGTGCTTGAATATTATCTTAGCTATGGTTATAGTATGTGCAGATGGTGTCCTTGTCATTCCAGTTTTGTAGATCTTAAATCCTATGGAAATGATAGCCTTAAAAATTGTTGGATCCCATATCTTGCATGCAGAACTTTAATCAATATAAATATATAAATTGGGATGATTCCATGAATTATTATGAATAATAAACAGCCTAATTTAAAAATGATCCTAGCCTTCACAGGCAACCAATGCAGCTGAACATAACAAGGTGTAATCCTATTAAACATCTTCAATGAACAAATTAACCGTATGGCAATATTTTGTACAGTTTGAAATTTCCTTAACAAGTTCTTAGAACAACCCAGATAGATTATATTGCAATATCCAATTTAGACAATATCAAAGCTTGTACTACCAATCTAAACTTATCCAGTGTTAGATATTTTTTAATTTGTCTAAGATTATGCATCAGTACTTGGAGGAAAAGTCCATAATATGCTATTAAGATAATATGGGGAAAGCCACTACTTATCTCTGAGGTCGGTAGCATTGAATCTTGCTACTCTTTAGGATTCTAGAAGGAAATACACATTTATAGAATTGCCTCTATGTCAGTAGTCCCAGTGAATAATCTGGATAGTGCTGGGGTGGTCAATGAGTACATCTGGGGTGGAGTTCACTGTTATCCAGTTAGCAGAAATAGCCAGTCTGCTTACCAAATAACTAGCTGCATAAAGTTAGGACAGCAAAAAGACTGCCCACTGAAACATGCATTTCTTATGTTCTTAATGATTAGAAAGCTCTCCATCTCCTTTTTCCTTCTACAGGGAACTGAGAAACTCCTTCCCCTAAACACTCCTATCCCTAGTCCAATAGATCTCGGAAAGAACCACTTAGTTGCTGGATCTTTTCTCACCAATACTAGCTACACACAGACTAACACATTCTCAGTGGTGGGTCCAGTCACTCATCCTTGAGCTCTGGTTGACTTCTCAACAGAGTTAGTTGCTCCCGTTAGATGCAGACTTTGGTGTGAACTTCCAGTATTAGCCATACAAGAACTAACACCAGTTATCTACATGGCTTAGGTAAACACCTTGGGTTCTGAATAACTGTGAGTGGTGTAGGAAGGGCAGTAATCCCTCCAATGAGGGGCTTTGATATTACTCCTTTACATCACACAAAAGGCATATCGACTTTGTATGTATAGTACAAAATATTCCTGCCAGCATAACAGAATGCAAATTACATCCAGAAATGTTAATACGTCTCAGGGAAAACTAATGAGGGGAGGAAGTGGTGAGCTACAACTACCAGAAGTGAGAGTTTCCCAGGTAATGGATGAGATGAGTTCATACTCTTAGGATGTTCTAAAGCAGGACTGAATTCTGTCTCTGAGGGGTAGATGCACTAACAAAAACGCTAAAACACTTCCCTTACTGATTCCTTAGCGAATCGGTAAGAAACAGGCATGCATCAAGGAAATCACATGCAAATGAGCTGGTCGCTGCTAGTTCATTTGCATGCGATTTCCTTTCAAGCCAGTCGGCCAGCTGAGTATGCTTAGAGCAGCCAAGCGTTATGCTGGCAGCTCTGCACATGGCAAGGACATCCTTTATGGACGTCCTTCACTGAAAAAACAACCAAAAACAAAGGACGTCCCTGACGAGCAGTGATTTGATTCTCTCCTCCTTTCCCAAGAGGTTCAAACCAAACTTCTAGCCCCCATACTTCAATTCATCCATGACGCTATTCCTGTCATTTTATGTTCAAAGTCCTTCTGGTCTGTTACGTCTTGTTTAGCAGATAAGAATTAAAAGTTCTTTCCTACCTCAAAGGTTGGATGCCAGTTGCATTGTTTCATAAAAGACTGTTTGTCATACCATTAATCTTTGCATTGTTACAGTGCGATTATGCCCCTCCTCCAGGTCTCAGCCAATCACAGCGCGTTTAGCTGACAGGCCGTGGGGGGGGGGGGGGGTCACAATCGTCCATTAGCCCTCTCAAGGAGCTTCAGCTGGCGATGAGGAAGGGGGATAAATCTAACTTACCCCAGAGGTCTGAGTCCCAGGATAGGAGAGACAGGAGAAATCCCCATGCTTTCATGCCTCAGCAGTTGCCATCTTCAAAATGTATGCTACTATAGTCTTCGCCTTGGATCCAGACTGTCACCATCCCTCATATTACCCATGCCCTCCCCGTCCACACTCCAAGACACCCCTGGTGCTGGAGCGAGGGAATGAAATCCAGTCCTCGCCTCCAGCTGCGACTTCCCGGGAATCCCACGTGAGAAGTGAGCTGATCGCACAGGCAAATTAAAATGTAAGTGCCGAGCGGATAGCCAGAGAGAGCAGACCCTACTTGCAGGGTTTCTCTTTTTTTTTCCTTCCGATTCCCTCACAGCAGCCCCAACGAGAGGTGCAGACCTCCCGTTAGGTTTTCCACAGTGAGGGGATTGGAAAACGGTAGTGCATCTCATTGCAATATGAATTATACACATTATAATACTAATTTCCTCATCTGCATTCCGTTTTCGTTAGCTGCTACCGTGACAGGACAATGCCCTTTTGTGCATGTCCTGGTTTACTACTTGCACGTTAAACTGGCTAGAACCAGTTTAAAACCCACGTTACTGGCTCCTTTGTTTTAGTGCATCTAGCCCTGAGTTCACTGGAGTGTGGCCATGGGTTACCATAAGAGATCTGAAACACACACAGCAATCTGCTGTGAATCTTCAGGGAGAAAAAGTTTCATGATTCATTAAGGCAGCATAACAAGGTGCTAACGAGGTACTAAGCATATGAGAAGAAAAAAAGGAGTCTGTGCCAAAGGGTGCATCAAAAGGAAGGAAGGAAGAAGAGAAGCAACTGCTGAGAAAGAGTGAAGCACACTGGAGTTCAGGTACAACAAGCCTTGAAGAGTGCAAAGACTCCCTGAAAGGATTGGAGAAACTACCACAGCAAATAGATACTAGTGAATATGTAATCAGACAATACAGAAATCTCACCCAGCAATCCCACCTTATCACAAGTGAAGAATAAACCACATCTAGACACTTCTCCCCTCATTCTGCAGCAAGACCATGGGAGGAGAGATTCTCCAAATCAAACATATCACACTAGATTGATGTTCCCAAAGACTTGTACTTTGAATTGGATTTGTATTTAATTGCTTGACTTCCGAAACCCAACATAAAGATCAGTTACATTCGGGTAAATGTAAGTATTTCCCTTCACCACAGCGCTTACAATTTAAAGGGGTAGTTAAATTTTATAAAGCATTTTCCTTGTGTAAACCTGTTTTACATGCAGAAAAGGTCTTTTATAAGATTGAGTGACCCAAGGTTGCTTTAACCACCTATGGAACCTAGGACAAACTTTTGTGGATTCCCTCCCCCAACCAATCTAGCAATTCCCTTTTCCCCCACTCCCGTACTCACAGTCCAGGATTGCCCCTACTCTTTCTCCCCAACACCCCCAGGTCCAGCAGGGCACTTTCCCCCTACCAATGGCAACCTTCAGACCAGTGGTTCTCAACCCAGTCCTTGGGACATACTTAATCAGTCAGGTTTTCAGTATACCCACATAGAGAAGTCACTGCTTGCCTGGGAATGATAGCATGGAATCTTGCTACTATTTGGGCTTCTCCAGGTGCTTGTGACCTAGATTGGCCACTGTTTGAAACTAGATACTGGGCTGAATGAACCATTGGTCTGACCCAGTATGGCTATTTTTATGGTTTTATATTCCTATATACATACCCCCAAATCATATATATTGTGCCTTAAATTGTGCATGCTAATTTGGTAGCATGGCCAAATTGTGCACACAACTTAATTGATTAACAAGCCAATCAACAATAATAATTGGTACAAATTTCTGCACTGTGCAAGTCTAGCTTCTTCTTCTTATGTCAACTTCGATCTATCCCTAGATATTTTGACAAAAAAACTTTCCATTCCCTTGTCTTGTCACTCCTTTCCAGTGGTGTAGCTATGGGTGGGCCTGGGTGGGCACAGGCCCACCCATTCTTGACTCAGGCCCACCCAGCGGCAGCACCCCATATCAACATCTCACCTCCTCCGTGGCATCCCGGCATCTGACCACCCGTCACTGAACCCCGTCCCTCCCTGGTGTACCTTATAGGCGTCCCCGGCGCCTGCAGTGATTCAATTATTGCTGCCTGTGCCAGCCCTGCAGGCTTCCATTGGCAAGGTCCTGCCCTCGCTTTCATCATTTCCTGTCTGGTAGGACCCAGCTGATGGAAGCCTTTGGATTCGATGCAGGCAGTAATAATTGAATTACTGCAGGCGCCAGGGATGCCTGTAAAGTACTCAAGGGAGGGATGGGGTTCAGCGACAGGCAGGAATGTGCAAGGATGCTACGGAGAAGGAGAGATGTTGATGTGGGGTAGGTGAAAAAAAATCATTAAAAAAAATATCTCCATGGGGGGGGGGGGGGAGGCGGGGGGAGCTGTGGAGTGCCGTGTCATGGAAGGGCCCATCTAAGTTAGCCATGGACCCATCCAAAATACTGGATCTGGCTACACCATTGCTCCTTATCTTGAGCCTTGACTACTGTAACATAATTTATCTAGGCTGCTCACATATTAACATCAAAAGACTTCAATTAATACACAACACAGCTGCTAATCTTATCCACCATGCCCACAAGTTCGATCACATCTCCCCTCTGTTCCAAAAACTGCATTGGCTCACAGTAGAAAAAAGTTTCCTTTTTGAACTATTGACTCTTACATTCAAAGCACACAGAATCGGTACACCTGACTATCTGTCCACCTTCACTATCCCATATTCTCCAGTATATTTGTTATGTTCATTAAATGACCATTGGTTAGTACTCCCTAGCCCAAAACAAGCCCAATTAGAATTCACTTGCCACCGAGAATTTTATTTTCAGGCCCCTTTTCAATGCAATTCTCTCCCTGTCAGTACCTGTGCAGAATTATCCTTCAAAAATTTCAAAATTTATTTGTTTATTTAATTAATTGTTATATATCAGCTGTTTCAAAGACGCCACTGCCATCTTTGTCGACTAAGAAGTGATGGACGTCAATATGGTTGATAACTAGATTTTATGGTAAAAATTATCTTCGTAAATGTCATGTACTGGATGTACCTATTGGAACTGATTTTGATGTTTTCTACAGTGGAATTATCCTTGAAACAGCCAGTTTGGCGAAACATGATGTCATGTCAGACAGCCATTCCCCTTTGAAGTAAAGTTTGAGCTTGATAATTTATAAAATCATTGTTGAATCATAATAATAGAGGATAACAACAATGGAAGGAAAGACATAATTTAAAAAAGCATAAAATAGAAAGAAACAGTTTCAAAAGATATTTCATTAAGGAGACCGGTGATGAATAGGAATATGGCGGCTAAGACCATTGAGTGTCCCATCACTTTGAAGGACTGAGGTCTTCAAAATTGAATTAAAATATTTATAACACAAGTTTCATTCATAAGTCTTCTATAATATTGGTTTAGACGGGTTCACTTGTCGAGCCTGGATGATAGTTTATTGACATAATATTCTATAGGCATCTTAGCTCATGCTAATTTTTAGCATGTACGTAAAAACGTTAGTGCGCCTTTGCAAACAGGGTCCTAAGTTTTTGTTGGACCATCATAAAAGAAATATATCAGTAAGCTGATAATTTTTAATCTCTCAATTGTAATCATCTTTCCATTTGTTATTACTTTAAATAGCAATTACTGTTTCAAAAATAAATCACTTACCATCAACAAACAGTAACTGAAAAAAATTCTCAATTCTCTGACATGTTTCAGGGCAACAACTATGCTTCAGGGAAAGCCTTGTTGAATACACTGGTCCACTACTTTATAATCCTTATTCCATACTCTTTACTGCAATCATTCCATTGCAAAGGCAGGTGGAACCCACCCAGGCAGCTCACACACACACCTCCAGCTCAGCTACCCCATTCCACCCGAGGTCCCAGACGGTCACACATAAATGAATTTCACAGTTCAGTTCGTTCTCTGCCAACACACACAACTCCCACTTGCTGGATCACTCAAACTGAGCATGGGCCAGACTTAGTCTGGTAGGCTGAGGGTACTCTTTCTGTGGGCACACTTTCATTCTCTTGCACACCAAAGTCTAGTCAGCAGTCCCAGTTGCAGAAAAACTTTAACTTGCTTTACTAAGAAATTTGGACAAACAGTTCATAAACGTTAACTTGGTCTGTACAATTCATGGTGTTCTCCTTCAGATGGTCAGCACAGTGCAAAACATAGCCAATGATAGCAAGACATTTAGGGTTCTCAGTTCAAACCTTATCTCCTCTATTTACAAAAACTAGAAACAGTACTTGGTGATTTTCCCTAGTGATTAAACTCAGTCCACATTCATCTCCACACACAGCTGTTGCAATTATTATAATTGTTACTCAGTTCTTTTTACACTCCTCTGATCATGGCTCAGGAAGATGGAGTGGGCTAACCATCCACACCATGTCCCCATTAGTCATTGACCCTTCTTTTCCTTTTCCCCATTTACAGCCACAAGAGTAGCATCTTGGTGAGTCACACTATTCTCTTACAACCTGTAATCCAGTTATATGATTTTCAGTGTCCTCTGTCCCATCCCGGAACAGGGTCCATTCACTCATGCAATGCAATGAATGCAAGAAGTGAGGCTCTCCTGCTCCTCCCTTCTCCCACCTGAGGCAGTTATACTCAAGCACTAGTATATTCCTCCCTATACTAGGCCTGTAAGATGGGCCTGCTAGCCCTCAGATATGCTGTCATCAGCATAAATTTAGTTTCTCCCTGCAGAGTGCTTGATCAGTACATGGAAAGTATTGGTAAGCACTTCTTGCAAATCACATGTCAAGGAGAAACACATGAGAAACTGAGGCTATGCGGCCCATGTATGGCAGATAAAAATTGAAATAAGCTTGATGGTGCGAGAGACTGAGGACCCCTCCAAAAAGGCAATGTTTCTCCACAAATATGTGCTTGGGAAACAGGAAAGCCAGGTATTTAATACTACTTGTTTGTTTGCTGGTATAGCATGTTGGGATCACGCTTTACAGATAAGGGATTAACCAATGGCCACTAAGTGTACATGTGAATACAAGCAGGAGAGGATGGTAGAATAAAGGAAATGGTCATTTTTGTATAATGAGAAAAAATAACAGAATATAACCATATATGTGTAATGGAAGAAAACATGAAGATCCTTATATAAACAATAAGTTAGAAAAAATCACATGATTTAGGAGAAATGAAACTTAGCACAAAAAAAAAATACAGAATGAGAAAGCCATAGTGAGCAGTCTTATTGCTCAGCCTTAGCATCTTGTTTTTGCTGTGTGACAGCAACTGCTTCAGAGGGATATTTTTTTTTGTATTGGCTTAGAGAAATACCAATAAAGATTTTTACTGGTTGCACCAAATCTAAGTCTGAATTGTCTCGCTTATTCCAGCCTAAGAGTTTATCTCCAAGGGCTAAAGTGTCCTCCCCTCCTAGGGACAAGGGACAGGGGGGACATTGCACACTACTCCTATGTTCCTAGGTCAGGAACTCTACTGCAGGCATCCTCAGCTTTGTGTTGAGGCTTCCAAACACCACACTTACAAACTTCTCCTGTCTTGGTACCCAGGAATTCCCCTTCAGTGCTGCAAGTGTCAGCGGGGGTAGTCTACCAGAGACCAAAATTATTATTTCTCATGTCCTACTCCCTGGGGATGGGCTTTATGCTGATTTATTTCCCAAGCTGTCATTATTTACTTATTTATTGGAATGTATTAACTGCCTTTATGAAGAGATTTACCTAAGGCAGTGTAGCAGTTCTGTCTCCTTAGTGACCAACCTGAAAATTCTTCCTCCAACCCTCTAAGAATGGACATTTTTGGAGGGGGTGGGGTTCACACAGGTATAAAATAAAATGGCATCAGGGTGTCCTATGTAACAAATTACACGATGACTCATAACCATTCAGAGTTCAGTCCAGATTTATTTATTTATTTATTAGGATTTATTTACCGCCTTTTTGAAGGAATTCACTCAAGGTGGTGTACAGTAAGAATAGATCAAACATGAGCAGGAGGCACTTAGAGCAGTAAAAATATTCGAACAACAATAGGGAAGGGAAGGGAAATGGGACTTGATATACCGCCTTTCTGAGGTTTTTTGCAACTACATTCAAAGCGGTTTGCATATATTCAGGTACTTATTTTGTACCAGAGGCAATGGAGGATTAAGTGACTTGCCCAGAGTCACAAGGAACTGCAGTGGGAATCGAACTCAAAGTATGGCATGGTATACTACTTGCAATGACAACACAATATGCACTAGAACATTATAATTGGTAGTGAAGGGTAAGGCAAAGTTGTAACATATAGATGAGTAAGAAAGTAGGAAGAATTTGAAAGCAAGGTGACTGATTTGAAAAACGTTGCACACGAGGTCAGAGAGATGGTTAAATATCATCTCAGTTCTAGCCTAACTGAGATGATATTTAACCATCTCTCTGATCTCATGTGACCTCAGTTAGGCTAGGAGTGGATAAACATGTCCTGCTACAGTATGTGCAGCCCGAGTCAATCCTTGTGTGTGTGAGTGAGACTAACAAGTTAGTTACTTCTTCCGTTAAAGGCTTGATTGAAGAGCCAAGCTTTTACCTGCTTCCTGAAGTAGAGATAGTCTTGTGTTAAGCGGAGCCTTTCAGGCAGTGCATTCCAGAGTGTGGGGGCTACTCCGGAGAAGGCTCGCTTGCGGGTATCACATCATGTAATGTCACAGATTAAACAGTGTGATCTAATCCATTTCTTCATTTAGACCAGACTTGTCCAAGTTCAGTCCTCAAGGGACACAAATGGGCTGCTTTTCAAAATTCCTCTAATGAATATGCATGAGATACATCTGCATGCCCTCTATCTCCATTGAATGCAAATCAGTCTCGTGAATTTTCATTAGGGATATCCTGAAAACTTGGCCTTTGTGTAGCCTTTGAGGACTGAACTTTGACAAAGCTGATTTAGACCCTCAGGGTCTTTAAATCTCATAGTATAATCCACTATAGTTCCCTATAGTTTTACTGAAAGTCTCTCTCACTGCCTCATAAAGAACATGAGGTAATTCAGCATTTACAAGAGAATAAAAATTTGTTCACTAGACTACGGATCAGGGGCATAGCTAGGTGGGGCCATGGGGGCATGGGCCCCCGCAGAATTAGCCCTGGCCCCCTGCTTTCACCCCCCCCCCCCCCGCGCTGCCAAACCTCTCCCCGCCTCATTCGACCCCCTCCCCCAGCTGTCAGGTACCTTTGCTGGCGGGGGTCCCCAACCCCTGCCAGCCAAAGTCCTCTTCAGCACCGGTCTCCAGCACGTTGCTAATCTGGATTCTGTTTCTTTGAGTCCTCCTGATGTCCTGCACGTCAGGACTCACAGAAACAGAATCCAGATCAGCGAACGCGCCGGACGTGGAGACCGGCGCTGAAAGGGACTTCGGCTGGTGGGGGTTGGGGACCCCCGCAAGCAAAGGTACCTGGTGGTGGCGGAGGAGAGTTGGTGGCAGCGAGAGGGGGGTCAAAAGGGACAGGCAGGGGGGGGGTCAAAAGTGGTGGGGGGCAGTGGCGCCGGGGGAGCTAAAATGTGCCCCCTCACCTCGGGCTCTGGACCCCCCACCCACCGGTCTGGCTACGCCCCTGCTACGGATAAAGGTGGTAAAGTGGTAGTTTAGCATAAAGATGAATATTTAGATAAAGCACATTGACAACTTTCTTTTTTTCATGTATTTTATTGATTTTTTTTGTAACATAACAGGGATAGAAACAGTCAGAAAAGGGGAAGGGAAAGTGACACAATAGCATGTCTATATCAAATACACTGCAACAAAAATAATAATAAATAAGATCATGAGCATCAGTTCAAAGCAGAAGAGTATTATCAGATTGTCTAGATACAGATCTTGTTTCTTTATGGATGCATGATATTGAAGAACTTATTATGTTAGCATTGAATCAGCAGATCTTGATTAAAAAGGAGGCAGAATATTTAACATGGTACTAAGTCACTTAGACTACTGCAATGGAATATATGCGGGATGCAAAGTACAAAAGAAACTCCAGACCGCCCAAAACATGGCAGCCAGGCTTATATTTGGAAAAACACGATTTGATAGCGCAAAACCCCTCCGTGAAAAACTACACTGGCTCCCAATCAAAGAACGTATTGCTTTCAAGATCTGCACCCTGGTTCATAAAATCATTTTTGGCGAAGCCCCGGATTACATGACAGACCTCATAGACCTACCAACAAGAAATACATTTGAATCATCACGAACATATCTAAATCTCCACTACCCAAGCTACAAAGTACTTAAATACAAATCAACTTACGCATCCAGCTTCTCCTACATATGCACACAACTGTGGAATGCACTACGAAAAGCCTTTAAAACAACATACGATCACCTAAACTTCGGGAAATTACTAAAAGTGAACCTGTTTCAAAAGGCTTATCCTACCGACCCAACTTAAATGCCTGAACTCTGCAACACTGCAAAACTAAAGTACACATGGACATACCGCAGTTCTTACGCTTTACAATTCCTTAATGTGACTGCTCCACATGAATCTTATTTTACCACATCTTCACTTTGTATTTGTTCACACTGGCGTCAGCAAACGCCTCTCCGGTATTATGTAAACTACATTGAGCCTGCAAATAGGTGGGAAAATGTGGGATACAAATGTAACAAATAAAATAAAATAAATAAATAAATAACAGAGCACCTTCCAAGGATCTAGAGTCTTGCACGGGAACGGGGTTCGCGGGAATCCCGTGGAACCCGCAGGATTCCCGCGGGGACGGAAGCAGTTCTGCGGGGATCCCGTGGGGTCGGAAGCAGTTCCTGTGGGGTTCCCGTGGAAGTGTATGCTGCACTTGCGCCAGCCTCTCACCTACCGAATACCACGTTCTTTGAGTGTTGTCTCCTCCTCCTATTCCTCCTCCTCCTCTTTGCTTTAACAGCACAGATTTGGAAAGCCTCCATTAAGGAGGTGGTAGAGATACAAAAATGCATGGGATGAACACAGAGAATCTCTATTTAGAAAATGGAAGTTATAAAAACCCTAAACTTAAATGGCTGCATGTGTGTGGATGTGTCGCGTGACACTTACATGGTGACTCTGGCTGTGATGAACTAGGGCCGATACCGGGAGACCTGTACGGTCTGTGTCTCATATATGGTAATCTGGTTTTGGATGGGCTGAAAAGGCTTTAGACAGCAACTTTAGTGGCTGGAACATGAGGACAGTTCTGTCCCGCAAATGAGAAGATGAATAGGCTGGAGTGGGCTTTGAGGGCAACTCCAGCAGTTGGAACATAAGGATAGAGCCAGGCAGACTTCTATGGTCTATGTCCCAGAAACGCCACAGAAAGACCATAATCAAGTATATAATATCACATTCATTGTTGATTTAATCATGAATTGATAATGATTGTGACTATTGGGCAGACTGGATGGACCTATCTGGTTTTACTATTACTATTAATCCTCTCTGCTTAAGGTCTAATGTGCAGACCTCAGCTCTGACATAAGCATGAGCATCAGATGTCACCTGACCTACTGGCGTGTGCATGTGGTGATCTCTTAGCACACAGTGCCAGTGAATCAGAGAAGTCTTATATGTGCACACCAGAGTGTTCCAGCTTCCATTCCTTCCTTGCCTGCAGTGCTGTGGCTCAAACCCAGAGAATGAGAGCGCTGACAGGAATTTTTTTAAGTGTACCATTAAATTCTTGTGGGTGAGGACAGGTTAAATTCTTGCGGGGACGGGCGGGGACGAGTAAGATTCCCCGTGGGGATGGGCGGGGATGGGTTAGATTCCCTACGGGGACGAATGGGGACGGGTTGGATTCCAGTGGTGACGGGTGGGGATGGGTTGGATTTCTGTCCCTGTGCAACTCTCTACAAGGATTCCTATGATATGTTTTCTATTAAAGGTGCATAAATATTTAAATAGTACCCCAGGAAGACCTATAGTTTTGACGCAGTCATCAATTTTGGAAACTGTTTCAAAATTTGTAGATGTAAGTTCAAAGGCAATGCGAGTGAAATCATATAGTAAAGACACATCTCACGTATTACAAGTATTGATGAATATTAAGAATATAAGTAACAATGCATGGTGAGAGGGAGTCTATAGGAAATTACTGTTTCCCTTTTAAGAGCACTCCCTCTAAAAGGCGGGCCACAGAGCAAGGGAGAGATGACTTAGCAGGAGCAGAGCGGGGGGAGGGGGATCAAGACAGGATAAAAACCCTGAGCACAGATCAGTCAAGGAGGCCCAGAGTATAAAGGAGAAGACTTCCATCCTATGCCTCCATCACAGAAGTATAAGCTACAGACACTCTACTCAGGGAGGCCAAATTTATCTTGGACCCCTGCTGAAACTGCATCATTCGAACTAAGCATGGGCCCAATTGTGCTGAATACTGGATAATGGTTTAACTCTGGGACTCTAGGCCAAAGAGAAAGTGCTTATGCTGCCTTTTGAGAGCCAGACTAGTGCTTGCTGCGGACTTGCCAGAGCAGGCCACGGGAAAGAAATTTATATATAAGGGCTGTTTTTTGTGTTTATTTTCTCATGACCTTTGAAGGAAACAGGTCACCCCCTTGATTTTTGTTTCACCTTTAGAACCTCTGTGTGGCTGTATTTTCAATGTACCAGGCCATGCCCTCGCAGACGCTGTTATACATGGCTGGTTACCATAGACAAAATGACATTGTATACTCAAATACTGCAAAGGGATGCCTTCAATATGGTCAGAGAAGTTTTGTTAGAAGACTATCATAGCAAATGAATTCCTCTTTATATTTTCATTACAATTGGTAGAGATAGTTCTTGCTAAGAAGTATTTTCTTTCTGAAGATCATTTCGATCAGCAGATCCATAGAGGGTCCATGGGTACTTCTTTAGCCCCATCTCTGACTGGCCACCTTATATGTAGCAGAATTTGAAGATACATTTTTAGTGTGAAAACATTTTTTGGATTTTTTATTAGGGCAGATTCATGAGTGTTGGATCAGTTTGTTATATAGCTGAACTCTGTAAATGTCAGCTTGTGTTTTACTATGCACTGTCATCAGATGACTGTAGGTTCCTACTAAATATCATGGAATTTTTGTTACAATTTTGTATCATAAAGGTATTGATAGAAATAATTATTTACATTTTCACAGTTTTCATCCATACAAACTAAAAGTCACTTTACCAATCGGTGAGTTTCTCAGACTGTAATGTATATGCTCCTCTATCCATGATTTTGATGATACAGCCAAGTGGATTGATTTCTTTGGAAGGGTTACCCAAAGACAGTGATAATTCAAGTATATAAAAAAAGATATGCAAAATGGGAATACCTGTTGACTTGTATATTGCCCTATACCTTGGAGATCCCCTCTGTGGAGATATTGCATTAGGTCTGGCATGTGCTTTCTGTTTTTATTTCCCCCCAAGAACCTCCACTGATAGCATTTCAGTGAGAAGCTAATATTGTTGAATTGCTAAAAACCACAAAAAAGTGCATGGGTCAGAATCATTTTCAAGTGAACACAGAGCTTGTGGCAAGTGATTTTAGTGTAATTCCACTATAGAGAGTTTGGTGTGGAAATTGCCAAGTATTAATTTTGTATCAACAATGTGGCATGAATCTTGCTATTGAGAAACCTCTAATTGTAAAATACAGCAAGTATATCAAATCTCATTTAATTAAATTCTCACTTTGAATGGAGGAAAAGACTTCAGATGCTCAGCCTATTGTGAATTTTCAACTGTAATTGCCGTGCAAACTTCCTCATCAGTCATGAAAACCTCTGTTCAGTAGATTTTATTTATTAATTAGTTTTTCTTATTTTTCTCTTTCTTCCTTTTCTTTACAAAGTAATGTTACTAATATCTTCCATGTCAGGAACATTAAGATTTAAGGACGCAAACCAATATGAATCATATCAAAACTAAGATAAGTATCCCCCAACACAGGCCTTCTGGAAAATTCTTAACAGCCTTGTCGATCAGTCCCTGTGGCAGGCTGTCCCAGATCACCTGCAGCGTTTCCTTGAGTTCAGCAATGGCTTTGGGTGGAGTTTATGATGGGCCTTCAACATTGCTCCCCAGACAAAAGTATACATCACTGAGACATCATTAACAGAAAGCTGTTACCCTGTTTTTTTTTTTTTTTTTTTCAAATAATGGTAGTTTTACAGGGCAAATATTTTTGGAACATTCGAAAATCACTGGGAGGTCACGCTAAAAAGTCTGTAACTGCCGTGTTTAAAGATAATCTCATTCTTCTTAACTCATAAGCATTGATAGTAACAGCAAATAATGCTGTAAAATTTCACATTGAAATTCCAAGCAGTTACTTAGAAAATAGCAAAGAAAACAAACAAACATAAAAATAAAAAACAACAGAAAAGCTCTATGGGTTGCTTTTTTTCCCCTTAATCCGTGGGTCTAAATATACCACAACTTGTGAGTCTTCTTAAGGTTCATACATAGATGGACTAATGGGAAAGGGTGCATACTGTTCTCAGATAGGACGCACTCTTTGTGAATAGTGCAAACACTGCAAATAGTGCACATTCTTTTGATGTCATACAAAAAAATACGTCATGTTTTCTTCTGCTTGTTTTCATTTGCCAATGACATGAAAGGACATGAGAAATGAACGACAACAACAAACGGAGAAGGATATGGTCCCCACGGTGATAAAAAGTGCATCAGAACAGCGAGAAACGACAACAGAATTGACCTCTCGCTTGAGATCACACAGTACTTTGACTGAATGGTGCGATACACACTTTTTCCATCATCTGTTGTCATTCCTCGCTGTTCTTATCCAGGACATGGGAAATGTCATTTCAAATGAATGCACATTCCTACTATTTACCATCAGTTTGTCTGTGCTAAAATCAGTTGTCTGGCACACAAAATTTTCTCTCACGTACTTTATGGTGATTAGCTTTGACTTACAAACAGAAGCCAACTGTCCCAGTTTCTTGCTGATTTTGCTCAGTGTATTCTGATGAATGCTGGCTAAGTTATGATCACCTTTAAAGCTCTGATAATAATATATGTGATTCTGAATTGGGCACCTTTTGAATAGTGTTGACTGAAACCTGGTGTCTTTTTTTTTTAAAATAAATCTTAGGCTGTGACTTCTTCTTAATTTGATTCATTTTTCCTTGAGCTTATGCGCAGAGCTAAGATCTGGCACTTTTTATTCTTTGGAATAAAATTCATGGGAATTTTTCACTGTCATTTCCATTGCCAGCTTTATTCCCACAGCTTTAGTTAACGTGAGATCTGCCTCTGACAAAAGTGTTTTTTTGGATGAGTGCATGTCTCAGTGTACAGACAAATCTGTCTCTTGATGCATCTTGCAAAAGGGCTCCAAATTTGCAATGTGCAGGAGACATTCCGGCTCTGTAGCACACATTGCCAGGGTGTCTCCTGACTTTTCATCTCACCAATACATCTTAAAGCCTTGAGCTATAATAAGAAACACAGGAGTCAGATAGGATTTCAGCGTGTACAATAGGGTTAAGAGACTTGTCAAAAATCTATCTATCTATCTATCTATCTATCTATCTATCTATCTATCTATCTATCTATCTATCTATCTATCTATCTATCTACAGTGGCGTTCCTAGGGGGGCTGACACCCGGGGCGGATCGCCGATGTGCCCCGCCCCCCAGTACAGCGCCCCCCGGATGCAGCGAGACCCCCCCGTCGAAAGGACACACCCCCTGCGAAAGAACCCCCCCGGGTGCACGCCGCTGGGGGGTGCCGCGCGCGTCTGTCCTTCGTTCGTTCCATGCTCCCTCTGCCCCGGAACAGGGAGCATGGAACAAACGAAGGACAGGCGCGCGCGGCACCCCCCCCAGAGGCATGCACCAGGGGCAGACCGCACCCACCGCCCCCACTAGGAACGCCACTGGTACACCATACACAGAAGACAGTCCCTGCTCAAAGGTCTTACAATCTAGATAAGACAGGTAAGCAGACAGAACAATTAAGGGTAAGGGAATAAAGAGGTGAGGATAAAGGACAGGGTAAGTGAGTTAGGAGTCAAAAGCAGTGGTAAAGAGGTGGGTTTTGAGTTTGGACTTGAAAAAGGCTAAAGACGGGGCTAGATGTACAGGCTCGGGAAGACTATGCCAGGCATGAGGTGCAGCGAGATAAAAGGAAGGGAGTCTTGAGTTAGCAGTAGAGGAGAAAGGGACGGATAAGAGAGATTTATCTACAGAACGTAGTACTCGAGGGGGAATGTAGGGGAGACAAGAGTGGAGAGATACTGGGGAGCGGCAGAGTGAATACACATAGGTTAATAGGAGAAGTTTGAATTGAATACGGAAACGGATAGGGAGCCAATCTTCAATCTCATTGCTTCTTTGTACGTATATTGTTAATAATGAGCCACTGTGCAAGACTGTCCTCATCACACTCAAAATTCTACTGATAATCACACGCTTGAAGGTTTCCAACTAAACTTCTCCTTGATGCTTGTTTGCAAATCCAGAATGATTTAACAAATCACCTATGGATTAACAATCTTTGTTGTCACTGTTATAGTTTATGCTTAAATAATACATAAAGATAAAGGCTTTTCGGAAGGGGCTTTTGGGTAGGGAACAAGTCAAGAAGGGTACTTTGGGTATGATAGATAGTGAAGAGGGCTCATAGAGGGAGGGCATGAGCAAGAGGGGCCGGGAAGGGGGTCATTGAGGAGAATGTAGCAGGAATAGACCACAGAACAGTTTAAGGTTGGGGGAGAATAGGGAAGAGAAAAGCTGGAGAGGCCATAGGGATATAGAGGGAAAGAAGGAGGAAAATATGATTGGAAAATGTCATGGGGGGGAGGGAATAGTCATAAGAGGGAGAAGGTAGGAGTGACACAACTCAGGAAAGAGGTAACATTTTGGTCTAATGCTCTTATTAATTCACAATCATCTTGTCACTCAAAACATATCCCCTAGTTGTCAGCATTTATTTCAAATATCCATCTATTATCTACTCTCTTTGAATACAGACAAGGGTTGGCCCAACTTTTTGTGAAATCATTTTTTATGTTTAAACCTTTTTTATTGACGGATATTCACAAGAAAAAGATACATTCATGAATTTCAACATCACCACATTACTTTACAGCAAGCAGCTGTCTAATATCTATTACCGTCAGTTAGTTTGTCATATGTCTCCCCTAAACAACCCATCCCTGCTCCCTTCCACCCTCCCTTCCCCCCTAACCCCTCCCACCTCCTCCCCTTTCCCCCCTCCCCTCTTCCCTCTCCACTCTCCTGATATATAGAGGCATTGCATAGCACATCAGAGTATGGCAAGGTGTCCCAGAAAGTTCAACAGTTGAGAAGTCTACTTCTGGCTGCTGGTTGCAATGTGTCCCAAAAGCGGCTCCATATTTGTGTCAGATTTCTGCCAGCTGCTGTTTTAAAGTCATGTACTCCACGTCTCTCTAATTTCAACATAGCTTTATACATAGAACCTACACGGTAAGACAAGCATCAGGCAGCCAAAAAACCTGGTCTCCAAGTATAAGCCAATCAGGTTTGATTCTTTAGCTATAACCGTTGGGTACAAAATTCTAAAAACACTTACCAGAATAGCAACAGCTGGTATATGGATACATGTACTATCCATGAATTTTCAGAAGCAATATACAATATGGAAGGGCAGCCATTTCATGTTGTTTCCTATCATTTAGCATAACTTTCATTTTATTAGAATTTTTCTGGCCATTTTGTCAGTTTCTGATAATAATGTATATGTTTTGGAAATAGTGTGTACTATGTGGAAAGAGTATGTACTATTTCAGTAAGAAGACATACTAATTTCCTGAGTTGCATATGTGCACATGCATGATGGTTCCACTGTCAAAAAAGAGTGTGAACTCTTTGGAAAACAATGAGTACTGTTACCAGTAAATGATGATACATAAAATGTCATGTTTTTTTCTTCTCATTTTCATTTGGTAACAACATACAATGACATACGGTATGTCATTGGAAATGACAGGCCGTTCCTAATATGCAATACAATACAATTGTGATAACATAAACAAGGGCAGCTTCAGTGCCCAGACAAAATGGAGCCACACAGCGGGTTTAGGTGAACAGAAAATACTACTTTATTAAAACTTCTAGGTATGGGGGTCCTGTTAGCTTTACACACAAGGGAGAAAATAACATAACTAGTCTGTTTTATTGTGCATGTACATGGTAGAGGCATATGCAGTGGGTCTCTGCTGCTTCTTTCTGGGCTTCCTTAACCTGGTTCTGCCCTTAACTTTTATACTTCCTGAATCATGCCCTCCTGGCTCTGCCCCTCCCATGTCACTTCCCCCCTGGGCGGGATTGTGAGTTTAAGGTGTCTCTGCTGCTGTGAGATAGTGTCTTTAAGGAGAAGCGGCAGTGTCCTATAGACTCCCTCAGAACAATATAAAATCTTATATACCACCATTCCCCAGAAACTGGATCAATGTGGCTTACAATAAAAGAAAACTAGTACAAAACTAGGAATGACAAAATTAATAAACTATTTCCACTATATATTTAACATACAGAGATTATCACCGGAAATTCTTATAGATTACCCCAGCACTATTTATGAGCGCTGGGGTAGAGCATGGATGTTTTAACTAACTGTGGATAATTGGCACTATTTGGCTAGTATCCGTATAGTTATGTTGTTTAATTTAGGCCAGCAAAAAGGCTATCATAAATTAAAACCTCATAGCTATAAAGATAGCAGCTGAATACTGCCACTATCTGTAGAGACGGACATGCTGGTCAGTAAATAAGAAAGAAAATGCTGGGCAACCTTGGCCAGATTTGGTCAAAGTATGGACATATTGGCCCAATAGGTCAACAAGTCTCTGACCATGACTTCTATGGGCTTGACAAGGTACCATGCCGCAGAAGTTCATGCAGAGGTCTCAGCTGCTGTGGAAAGATGTTGACCTCTGCTGCTTATTACTGAAGCTATGGTCTGTGTTAACAAAAGTGGTTCTGCAGTACTCAAGAGGGATTGGAGGATAATGGTGAGAGAGGAAATGGTAGCTGACAGGAAACAGCTCATGCTATCAGTACTGCTTTCCAGTGTGCCTACGTTTTCCCCTGCTGCATCTTCACTGCCCCTCTGGTACTCCCTTTCCTCCCTTTAATCATCAGTGCGCTACACTGGGTTCAATATTCCCCTTTTCCTGTGGGACACACAGGGTGGCTAGCATGTAATCATCCTCCTTGGTGAACTATTCAACTTATTTTCTTCTTCCACACACAAGGAATCCACCAACACCTAGGTTAATCCTATTTTCTGCAGAAAACCTAACTTTTGGGTGCAAGAACTCTTTAGCCAGTGCTGAGCCTGCTAAAGCAGCATAAGTAGTTGCTTTTTTTCCCCTATTTTCTTTAATGAGTAGTTGTTGCTTTGGACTCCAAATAGGTATTTTGCTTAATACCTCATATGAAGTAATTCTAGAAGTTACTTATGTATATTGATTTTCATTTCAAAAACAATTATTTGAATTTGAAATATATATTTATAATAAAAAGATTTAAATAAAAAGTTAATGAATAATTTAGAAGTTTTGGTCACTGGAGGTAAATGATTGATTACATGCAGTAAGCTCAGGGATTTGGAATAGCTTTCTGCTATAGGAGACCTAATAGCCTTGCCACTGATGAACATCTGATGCCCAGGTCCTTTTTCCTCTTTTTTAGTGACATGTCAGAGTGTTCTTTGTTTCCTTGGGTATATAGAAAACCTAGCTTTGCCTACAAGATGATTACTATTGGTATGACAATGTGCAGTGTGGCCATTCTTGAACGCAGTTCCTCCATGGAATACTGAATCATATTTATCCAATCCTGATGTCCTAAGGCATTTTCAAATACCAATCCCGATATGCAATGACATCTGTTAGAGAAAAAAGGAAATGGAATTGGATTTATTAAGATATTTCTCCACTAACTTCTCCTAGAAAAAGATCACAATGGAGGAGATCAAAAGAAGAAGAAAATCACCAATAATGTAGTGCAACCTTTATTCACATTTGAGTAGACCCAACACGACCGTGTTTTGGCTGTATGGCCTGCATGAGAAGTCTGACTTGATCCAAAAGTTTGATTATAAAAACGTTTGCACACAGTTGAATCCGATACACGTCACACATATCAACAATGTGTTATGGTGATAGGTAAATGTGCCCTTTTTCAGTGTTTTGATTTATGGAGGTCAGTTCTTTCTTGCTTTTGTTTGCCATTAACGTCTCCAGCATCAGACAAATGAAATTCCATGCCTCCAAGGTCACTAAGGTCCTGCCAAGGAGTATCCCTAACCATACCCTCTCTAAAAGGACATCACATGATGTGATACCCACAAGCGAACCTTTTAAGGATTAACCCCCACACTCTGGAATGTACTGCCTGAAAGACTTTGTTTAACACAAGACTATCTCTACTTCAGGAAACAGGTGAAAGCTTGGATCTTCAACCAGGCTTTTAATGGAAGAAGTACCTAACTTTTAGTCCAAAAACACACAAGGAACGGCACCAGCTGCACATACTGCAGCAGGACATGTTTATCCACTCCTACCCTAGCTAAAATAATGTTGAAGCACCTTTCTGACCGAATTTGCAACTTTCTTTAAATCAGTCCCTTATTTTCTTATTCCTGTTACTCTGTCTTATCTATCTATACTGTACGTTCTTTTGCTTACACCCTACGCTATCTATTAAAATGTTTGATTGTGTTGGCATTGTAATGGAGCATACTTTGCCATACTTTTTATTGTTGTTTGAATATTTTTATTGCAGTAATTGTCTGTAGCTTATGTTTGAATTATTCTTGCTGTACACCACCTTGAGTGAATACCTTAAAAAAGATGGTAAATAAATCCTAATAAATAAATAATAATAATTTCATTCTATTTTTGTTTGGCCATTTTGTCATTTTGGCAGTTGCCAATAATAGTGCACACTCTTTGGATACAGTGCACACTATTCTCCTAGTTCTATAAAGGTGGGCGCCCAACTTTACACTTGGGTGGAGTTCTATAAATGTCGCCTAAAAAATCAATGCCAAAAAAGTGTGTAGCGGTACGCTATAAAGTTAGGTGCAGTTTATAGAATAGTGCTTAAGCCCAGGGATCACGCCTACATTTAGGCGCAGCCATTTGCACCAATGAAAATGCAGAGCCCTCTTATTCTATAATTACATGCGTAACTAGAAGTCATGCCCCTGATCTGCCCTGATTCACCCATAGCCCTCCCATTTCCGTGTCTCCTTTTCTGACTCACGCATAAAATTTAGGCAGAATTTATGCATATACATGCTAATTGAATCAAATAGCTTGTTAACAAGCACATTATTAGTGTTAATTAGCTCATTATTCAATTAATTGGGTGTGTGCCCAAATTTGCACATGCATTTCTTTTATAGCACTAGGGAGTTAGTGCTCAAAGTTTCATGTGCAACTTATAGAATAATGTCAGTTGTGCACACAACTTAATTCCATAATTGGCTTCAATTAGGGGAAAGGAAATGGGACTTGATATACCACCTGTCTGTGGTTTTTGCAGCTACACTCAAAGCAGTTTACATAGTATATACAGATACTTATTTGGAGTTACCGCCCGGCTACCATTTGGCCCTTGTGGTAATTACATTTTTGATGCACGTCCGCTACATGCGCCGGAAAATAATTTTTATTTTCTGGTACACGGCAGAAACCGGGCAGTAATCATCATTCTACGCGCGTAGTTGATTACCGCCCAGTTAACGCATGAGACTTTACTGTTAAGTCAATGGCTAGCAGTAAGGTCTTAGACCCTAAATGGGTGCATGCCAACTTTTATTTTGCCGCATGTCCATTTTCAAAAAAAGGCCTTTTTTACAGGTGCGCTGAAAAATGGATCTGCGCACACCCAAAACACGCGCCTACACTAACATAGTAACATAGTAGATGATGGCAGAAAAAGACCTGCATGGTCCATCCAGTCTGCCCAACAAGATAAACTCATATGTGCTACTTTTTGTGTATACCTTACCTTGATTTGTACCAGTCCTTTTCAGGGCACAGACCGTGTAAGTCTGCCCAGCACTATCCCCGCCTTCCACCACCGGCTCTGGCACAGACCGTATAAGTCTGCCCAGCACTATCCACGCCTCCCGCCACCAGCTCTGCCATCCAATCTCGGCTAAGCTCCTTAGGATCCATTCCTTCTGAGCAGGATTCCTTTATGTTTATCCCATGCATGCTTGAATTCTGTTACCGTTTTCATTTCCACCACCTCTCGCGGGAGGGCTTTCCAAGTATCCACTATTCTCTCCGTGAAAACATACTTCCTGACATTTTTCTTGAGTCTGCCCCCCTTCAATCTCATTTCATGTCCTCTCGTTCTACCTTCTTCGCATCTCCGGAAAAGGTTCGTTTGCGGATTAATACTTTTCAAATATTTGAACGTCTGTATCACATCACCCCTGTTTCTCCTTTCTTCCAGAGTATGCATGTTCAGGTCATCAAGTCTCTTCTCATACGTCTTGTAACGCAAATCCCTTACCATTCTCTTAGCTTTTCTTTGCAGCCCATTTTTCGGCGCACCTTAGTAAAAGGACTCCTTAGACTTTCCTCATCTTCAGAAGTGGAGAAAACTGTAAAGGCTATTAACTCTACTACAGCATTATCTGATCCAGTACATACATTTTTTTAAAAAACAAATTCTCACACCTTTCTTCCTTTCTTGTATTTTATGATAAATACCAGTTTAAGAGATGGTGTATTCCCCTTCTCATGAAAGCAAGCAATTATTGTTCTTGGGCTAAAGATCCTAAAACAGATGCTCATATATCAACTAACTACCTACTTATATCAAACTTACCATTCTTTCCAAAAAATTTGTTGAAACATTTATGGCTACATTTAGAGAATGTTCAGAGTTTACACCCAAGACAGATTGGTGTCATCCACATCATAATGTAGTAACATAGTAACATAGTAGAATGATACTGAATATTCTCTTCTTGGCCTTACCAACTTTATTTTAACCAATCCAGATAGAGGTAAAGATGTACTTCTGATTTCTTTAGATCTGTCTGCAGCATTTGATTTAGTAAACTACTCTATCCTTCTCCAAAGACTTCAGGATCTCCATAGTTCATGTATTGTACTTACCTGGTTCTGTTCTTACTTAGATCATTGTTCATATAAAGTACACAGGTCTCAGTCTAACTCGACCTAGCATGAGTTATCCTATGGTGTTCCTCAGGGGTCAATTCTGCGCCCTATAGTTTTCAATATTTTCCTAGACCTCTAGTATAATTGATCTAATCATTAGATCTCAAATAAATAAACAAATAAAGAGAGAGAAAGAGAGAGAGAAGGGGGGGGGGGGGGGATATTCAACTTCCTTACTACTATCGACTGCCATATAACTGATCCATCATTCATTGTTTCTCCAAAGTTAAAAGAAATTGCCCTATACCTCTCAAATAATGGACTCAAGCAGAATCCACCTAAATCTATTGAAGTCTTAGGTTGTCATCGCGTTCATATTTATTACATCTTAATGGTATATCTATCCCCTTTCATGACTCTTTTAAAGTATTACATTCCTATCCAAAGTTACTCCTAATTTTTGATCCACATATTTACAGTCTTATGAGAAGATCTTTTTATGTTTTAAAACAGCTGTGCAACACCCATTCTGACTTGATGTAACCTGCAGTTAAATATGATTTTGTTTACCTGAAGGAGGAAGCTCATTTCAGGCAAGGGAGGCTCAGAAACTGCCCACTATGGCACTAAGACCAGTATATAAGATAAATTGTTTAAAAATATTTTGATTGTTGTGTATGATTATAAGTTATAGAATTCAGGTACCCAGAGGTCCTAAAGTGGTGCTGTGACCTTTGAGGCATAGCCGCCGAGAGGGGGGGCAGGGGGACAAAATTTGCCGGGCCTGGGCCTCCAAGGGGGGTCCAGCTCCTCAGTCCCACCCGCCCTCCGTTGTCGACGTCTGCCACTGGGCCGGGCCCCCTGCATTGAAATCACAGTGCCTCTCACCTCCGTGTGAAAGCGCTGCAGGCCGCAGGGCAGCAGATCGCCTCCCTTCGGGCCTCCTTCCCTCCCTTTGTCCCACCCTGATCTGACGTAACTTCCGTGAGGGCGGGACACAAGGAGGGAAGGAGGGCCGAAGAGAAGCGATCTGCTGCCCTGCTGCCTGCAGCGCTTTCACACGGAGGTGAGAGGCACTGTGATTTTAATGCAGGGGGCCCGGCCCAGTGGTGGCAGGAGGGGGGCGGGTGGAAAAGGAGCAGCGGCGGCGACCTCAGGGGGGGTGGAGGGGGAGCGACGGGGGTGGGGCCCCAGGGCGGCCTTGCCCTGGGCTCAGCCCAGTCTCTTGGCGGCCCTGCTTTGAGGAAGTTTGATATATAAAATGTTTAAAATTGTGTTTCTCTTTGGGGGTTTAAAAGAGGTTTAAAAATGCAGATTTTTATATGATTCTCTTCAAAGCATGGCTATAAGATGTTGTATGATGTTAAATGAAAATGAGAGGTTTATTTAAGATAATTTTGACTTAACTGTGTCTGAGGTGTGCAGGGCTCACTTTGGCAGCTCCTTTTCTACAGAAATTTGCATAGCTTGAATCTGATTGGCTGCACAGCTCAGCTCATCATAGGAACCTGTTTCTGGGGAATTTTCTCCAACCTCAGGGCAGGGGAGAAAAAAAAAGAAGATGGTTGGACTCTGAACAGGTAGGGTGGATGTCTGAGAGTCTGTGAGGTTAAAGTGTGAGTTGAAGAAATAAATAATTTGACTAATATATGAAGAAGTTTGGTGAGTGGACATGAGAGCTAAAGTGTGACTGTGTTTTGGATAGACTTTAAACTTTTTGTGACCCTTTGGTGAGCGGAAGTTTATTTATTTATTTTTATTTTATTTATTACATTTGTATCCCACATTATCCCACCTTTTTGCAGGCTCAATGTGGCTTACAATTCATCGTGGATACTGGAAATAGAAAAGAATGTACATTTGGTTTTACAGCAAGTATTAGTTACATGATGGTGAAATACATCGTTCTGGAAATAGAAAAGAGTATACATTTGTTTTAGCAGAAGTTTTGGGTACATGATGGTGAGATACATGATAGTGTTAAAGCCATAGACATTAGGTACATGATAGTGTGAAAGCAAAAGACATTAGAGAACATTCCTGGATATCTTAAAGAATGTAGAGTTATGCGTGTTGTTCTTTATGATATGTTTTGTCGAAGAGATACGTTTTCAGGAGTTTGCGGAAATTGGTCATTTCGTAGGCCGTTCTGCTCTAAAGTAAAGTGTAAAGTAAAAAATTGTTCTGATAATTATCAGAATTACTTAGTAGTGATTTTTCATCTAACTGAAAAGCTGTGAGAACTTAAAGGGAAGGGGAGAGAATTAAAATATATACAAGTTCTGTGAGCACCCTGCAAAGTGTGTACAGCCTGAGGAGTATTTTATTATTATTATTATTATTGTAGTATTCTATAGAGAAGGCTTATTGAACTTAATCTATATTTCATACAGAAATAAATCTGAACTGTGAAAGGGTTGAGATATGCCTCAGCTTCAGGTGTAATTCAGAGTGTGTTTGAATTTCTGAGAATTCTGAGGTGGAGGAGGATTTTTTTTCCCCCTTCAGTGGCTTCATTGTCATTGGGGACTTAAAGTGTAGTGGATACTGCAACAGCTATATTTTTTCTTGTTGTATGACAATAATCTTGTCTTGGTGATTGCTACTGTATGTGCAAAGTGAATAGTATTTTTGAAGAGAGTCAACCAAGAAGACAACAGATAGTGAGGTGAAACAAAGTTTGAAATAGTCAGAAAGTATTGAGCATATACCAATAATTATTTTTATTTAAGATAAAGTTAGTCCAAACCAGTATTCAGATTCTTAAACTAAGAGATATTTTTTTAGGAACATATCCTGATTGACAGGTTGCACACACTTTGGATAAGGAGGTAGTTTTCTCTCCATTTTGTTTTGGTTTTAGTAATAGACAGTAGGTTCCACTGCAGCTGATCATTCATCACCCTACACAGAAGGAGAACAAAGAACAAGAAGGGCCCCACCATTTCCATGCAAGAAGAAAACCTAAGGAAAGCTAGAACCATCAGATAAGTCTTCAGCAATTGTACCTATGACATCTAGGAGCTAGACTAAATTTTCTATCCATTTTCATTGAGCTAAAGAGACACTGACACACAGAGGGTACTTCCCTGGTTGGTTCATGCAGTGGCGTTCCTAGGGTGGCTGACACCCGGGGCAGATCGCCGATGCGCCCCCCTCCCGGGTGCAGCGCCCCCCCCCGGGGAAACGACACCTCTGCCCCAGTGAAAGGACACCCCCCCGGGTGCATTTTTATCTGCTGGGGGGGTGCCGCGCGCCTGTCGGCTTCGCTTGTTCCATGCTCCCTCTGCCCCGGAACAGGAAGTAACCTGTTCCGGGGCAGAGGGAGCATGGAACGAGCGGAGCCGACAGGCGCGTGGCACCCCCCCCCAGTGGTGTGCACCCGGGGTGGACCGCACCCACTGCTCCCCCTAGGAACGCCACTGGGTTCATGATCCTGAAAGAAAGTGTACTGGTACTAGAGTGGAATACCACATTTTCTGCAGAACCTCTTATCAGATATTGTAGTAAGAAAAAAGGGTCTCTGATTTTTGTATACACCAAAGTGTTCTGAGCCGTAAGAGGGGCTTCCACGTAGTTTATTGTTAAGTGGGAGGGAAGAAACATTTGATTTGTAACTTTCCTTTGCATTTATCTGTGCATTTATACATTGAGGTGTATAGTTTTATTTCTTGCTGTGCACCCTGTTAACCAAGGTTCTATAAAACTTTTATAGTTCAACTAGTCCTTAAGTAAACCACATCTTGTGGAATAAACATATTCTGTTAAACTTTCAGTTGGTCAACTTTTCATTATCCTGTATATAATGTATATTCCTCCCTATACCAGGCCCATTACTAGCAGGGCCGTGCCGATGCGGTAAGCGAGGTAAGCGCCGCAGGGGGGCGCCCACCTCTGGAGGGCGCCGCCGCGGTGCTTACCCTCGCCCCGGCGCCCCAGCCCAATCGTGGACTTCGGACTTCCCTGCTGCCCTCACAAGCGTAGCGCTTTTGTGAGGCAGCTCGGGCTCTCCCTCCTTCCTTACTTGGTTCCCGCTCTGGCTCCCCGACCGGCAGCCCCCCCCGCCCCCGCGTGTTTTAACCTTTAGTCTCCGACGTGGCAGCGATGTCAATCAATGAAGAACGCACAACAGACTCGTTTCCAGCTTCTCTCTTCACACAGTGTCCCGCCTTCAGTGTCAGCGATGATGCACTTCCTGTTCCCGCGAGGGCGGGACACTGTGTGAAGAGAGAAGCTGGAAGCGAGTCTGTTGTACGTTCTTCATTGATTGACATCGCTGCCACGTCGGAGAGTAAAGGTTAAAACACGGGGGGGGGGGGGGCTGCCGATCGGGGAGCCAGAGCGGGAACCAAGGAAGGAAGGAGGGAGAGCCAGAGCTGCCTCCCAAAAACGCTGCAGCCTGCCACATGTAGGGGGGAGGGCAGGGGAGAGGAGAATTGTTGACCCCATGTATGGATGCAGGGCAGGGAGAGAGAAGAAATCACTGGACAGGAGGGGAGAGGGCAGAGCAGGGGAGAGAATTGCTGACATGGATGGAGGGGAGGGCAGGGAAGAGAGGAGAATTGCTGGGCATAGATCGAGGGGACAGGGGAGAGAGGAAATTATCTGGAGATAGATGGAGGAGAGGGCAGGGGAGAACGGAGAGTTCCTGGACATGGATGGATGGATGGATGGAGGGGAGGGCAAGGGAGAGAGGAGAATTCTGGACATGGATGATGGGAAGATGGGATCCGGAGATGGGAAGGCGGTAGAACAAGAGGACATGAAATGAGATTGAAGGGGGGCAGACTCAAAAAAAATGTCAGGAAGTATTTTTTCACAGAGAGGGTGGTGGATGCTTGGAATGCCCTCCCGCGGGAAGTGGTGGAGATGAAAACGGTAACGGAATTCAAACATGCGTGGGATATGCATAAAGGAATCCTGTGCAGCAGGAATGGATCCTCAGAAGCTTAGCTGAAATTGGGTGGCGGAGCAGGTGGGGGGAAGAGGGGTTGGTGGTTGGGAGGCTAGGATAGGGGAGGGCAGACTTATACGGTCTGTACCAGAGCTGGTGATGGGAGACGAGACTGGTGGTTGGGAGGCAGGAAATACTGCTGGGCAGACTTATACGGTCTGTGCCCTGAAAAAGACAGGTACAAATTCAAGATAAACTTATATCTTGGGCAGACTAGATGGACCATGCAGGTCTTTTTCTGCCGTCATCTACTATGTTACTATGGATGGATGAATGGGGACAGGGGAGAGAGGAAATTTTCTGGAGATGGATGGAGGAGAGGGCAGGGGAGAACGGAGAGTTCCTGGACATGGATGGATGAATGGGGACAGGGGAGAGAGGAAATTTGCAGGATATGGGTGGATGGATGGAGGAGAGGGAAGGGGAGAATGGAGAGTTGTTGGACATGGATGGATGGAGGGGAGGGACGTCAGGAAGGAGATGCACATGGATGGAGGGGAGGGAAGAGAGGAGAAATGCTGGACATGGATGGAGTGGAGGGCAGGGAAGAGAGGAGAAATGTTGCACAAGGATGGGGGGAAGGAAAGATAAAGGAAGGAGATGCACACGGATGGAGTGGAAGGGAGAGAGGAGAAATGCTGGACATGGATGGAGGGGAGAGAAGACAAAGGTTGTAGATGCACATGGATGGAGGGGAGTGAGGAAAAATGCTTTATATGGATGGAGGGGAAATTGCTGAATTTAAAGGCTGGATTGGAACACTTTGAGGGCAGATGTTGAAACTGAAGAAAGGATAGGGTGGTAGACAGGACGCATAAGGACACAGAAAGATGGTGGACATGATGAGAGAAAAAAATATCAAATGGAAAGAAGACACTGGGACCAAAGCTAATAGAAAAACTAAATGCTCTGACAGCAAAGGTAGAAAACATTTTTTATTCAAAATTTATTAATTGGAATATGTCAGCTTTTGGAAATGTACATCTGTGATATTTTGCATGTAAGTTTCAATGTTTCTAGTATTGCTGCATGCTGTCTGACTTCTTGTATTTTGCCTTCATATCTGTTAAGCCATGTGTTTTTCATGTGTGATCAAGATGCAGTATTCTGCTAGCGTGAAGTATTTGCAGCCCTTTTTGTTTTATTTTGGTTTCACTAGGTTGTGTACTGGTGTTTTAGAGCCCGGTGTAATTATAGTGCTGCCTTTCCACACATAAAGGTTGTAGCTCGTCCTGTCCTTGGAATTAGTGCTGTTATGGTTTGGTAAGGCTATGAGTGTGTTTTGCACAAGTTTGTATATAGTGTTTTGCAGTGGAGAGATTGTGTGTTGGCCTTACTAAGTTGACACCAAAACACCAGAAAGGGTGTACAGCGTAAATCATGACACACTACCTCTTGAAGGATCTACATATGGTCGTTAGTACATAAGTACATAAGTACATAAGTAGTGCCATACTGGGAAAGACCAAAGGTCCATCTAGCCCAGCATCCTGTCACCGACAGTGGCCAATCCAGGTCAAGGGCACCTGGCACGCTCCCCAAACGTAAAAACATTCCAGACAAGTTAATAAAAGGAGCTCATTGTGAACACTAGCCACCCTAAAAGGGTGTTTTTTGGCTCTACACGTATCATGATATTATGATCCCTTGTTTCATATTGTTGACGGTCTGCATGTTCCGTATGGTGGTATATTGGTGTATTAGGGTCTTCCCAGTGTAATATTTATGGTACAGTAAGGTTCTGAGTGTGTTTTTGCACAAAGTTGTGCATAGTGTTTTGCAGTTGAGCGATTGTGTTTAGTATATGCTTTGAGCAACCACTTTATTCTTTGACATATGATACATATCTAATATCTAAATTTAATAAAAGGTATTAACTGTGACTTTTATTTTTACTTATTTTTTTTCTGTGTGTTGTCAAACACTTATGGAGGTAAGCTCCGCCCCTGGCCCACCCCTAACCCCGCCCCCTTTAGCCTCCCCAAACAGTTGGGCCACCGACCGCCTATGGCAGGCATGGATGGGAGGGCAGAGAGACAGGCATGGATGGGAGGGCAGCAGCAGGGCCCAGGGAGAGGACAAATTGCTGGAAGTGGAGGGGAGAGAGGAGGATTGCTAGCTATGGATGCAGCAGGGAAGGGCAGAGAGGGACAAGGATGGACATGGGGGCCCAGGGAGAGGACAATTTGCTGGAAATGGAGGGGAGGGGAGAGAGGAGGATTGCTGGCTATGGATGGAGGAGGGAAGGGCAGAGAGGGACAAGGATGGACATGGGGGCCCAGGGAGAGGACAAATTGCTGGAAATGGAGGGGAGGGGAGAGAGGAGGATTGCTGGCTATGGATGGAGGAGGGAAGGGCAGAGAGGGACAAGAATGGACATGGATGGGAGGGCAGGACCCAGGGAGAGAGAAGAAATTGCTGGAAATGGATATAGAGCAAGAAATGAAGAAGAAAGGAGGAAAGTAAAGAAATAAATGGAAAGGAAGCCCTGGAAATGGAGTTAAGAGGACAGATAGCAGCAGACTCAGATACTGGGCCAGCATGATCGGAAAAAGAAAGTCACCAGACAACAAAGGTAGAAAAAAATCATTTTATTTTCATTTTAGCATTTGGAATATGTCCACTTTGAGAATTTACATCTGCTATCTTATTTTGCAATGTATAGCAATTTGTTTCTAAGAATATTGCTGACAATTCCTGTCAGTGTGACAAGTGGTGAGCGATCATTTTCACCGGGGGGGGGGGGGGGCGTGATCATTTTCACGGGGGGGGGCGCCAACTGATAGTCTGCAGGGGGGCGCCAGAGACCCTAGGCACGGCCCTGATTACTAGGCCTGTAAGATGGCCTTGCTAGCCCTCAGATTTCCTAGTTCTGCTGTCATCAGCATAATTTTACTTTCTTCCTGCAGCTGCATGTAAGCAGAGTGCTTTCTCAGGAAATGGAAAGTACATGTTACATGTCAAGGTGACACTTGGGAGGTACTGAGGCTATGCGGCCCGTATATGGCAGATACACATGGATATAACCTTGATGGTAATGAGAGACTGAGGACCCTGCAAAGTCCAAGATGTTCCACCGGAAAATATGTGCTCTGAGAAGGACACCAGGTGTTTCATACTACTTATTTGTTTGCTGGTTTTCCATGCTGGGATCACGCTTTGCTGATAAGGGATTAGCCAATGGCCACAAAATATGCAGGAGAGGATGATAGAATGGAGGAAATTGCCATGTTTTATATATATAAAAAAATAACGAAATACAACCATATATGTGTAATGGAAGGAAACAGGAAAATCCTTATATGAACATAAGTTTGTTTAGGAGAAATCACATGATTTAGGAGAAACAAAACTTACAACAGTATACAAATGAAAACTGAGAAAGATTTGCTGAGCAGATTTTGTTATTTAGTCTTTGCATCTGGCTTTTCTGTGTGACAGCCTGCTCCAGAGAGAACAATTATTTTGTATTGGCTTAGTGAAATACCAATAAAGATTTTTACTGGTTACGCCTACACTTAAGTCTGATTGTCTCTTTTATCCCAGCCCTTAAGGCTGAAAATGTTTTCCCCTCCCCAGGGACAAGGGACGGGAATACACAGTAATTACTTACAAAAGTTTATTTTGGAATGTAACACCTTTTCTCTAGATTTTCACTTATTTTTCCTTTCAAGTTTTTTGGAACTTGAGACGAGGTTAGTTTGTTAATGAAGCTTTTCCCTTTGTTTTTTTACATGAGCACTCTGTCTGAGGTAATATTGCAGGCCACCCACTTAAATCCTATTCAGGTACATGTAGGACAGAGTCAACTCATGGGACTAGGGGGCTTACACTGAACCAGAACACTACACCTTCTTCTTTCTTTGGTGTTCTTGTGCTTAGACTATTGTAATTCCTTACTTCATGGCTGTAAGCTTTCTTTCATTAGAAAGCTGCAGCTAATTCAAAACACTGCTGTTAAGTTATTATTTGTAGCCAAAAAATATGACCATGTAACTCCTTTATTGCACAAAGAACATTTGCTTTTGATCTCATATCAGATACCGTTAATAATTCTTCATATTATCTTCCAAGTATATCATTCTGGGTATTTTCTGTTTAGTATGACTATTCCGTATTCTCTGATCCAGGCACTTTGGTCCTCATGACAGAACCTACTTACCATCACCTCTTACCTTCAGCTATACCTTGTGTCCACTAGGAATTCCTGTTTCAGTGTGATATCACCAACACTCTGGAGCAACCTGTCTCTGAAGATCCACTTAGAAACATAAAAGGATTAAAGTAAGGGGTGCAGTTTTTTTTCTGGTGTTGTTAATTTTTTTTTTATCAAGCAATATGTGTAGTTTTATTTTTTTTTAATATGCCTTTTATATTTATTAAAATGTGTCATTATTTATACATATATTCATATATTTGGTTGATTGTAAATGTATTTTTTATTTATGTATGTACATTCATTTTTATACTCCTGATGCAGGCCTAACAGCCGAAACACAACATTGTGTCGCGTCCTTTACCAATAAACATCTTAAATCAAAATTAAGTATGTCCAGTTTCTGGCATCTGTGGTTCATCTCCCACCCCTTACTTTTCTCCTTTTGTGTTTCCTCGTGGAAACTTAGAGTTCTCTGTGATAGCGGACTCTCTTGATCCACTTAGAAACCCCACTAAAGAACATCAAAACTTATTATTTCAATCAGGTGTTTTCATAATAATAGCTCCTATTGGGCTTTGCAACTTCCAGCGCAGTTTTTGATGTCTTTATTGATTTTTTGTCTTATTGTTTTATGTGCTTTTGTATGTTTACCTATCCTCTTTTTGTGTTGGTTAGTTATTATTTTTATTTTTATTATACTCTAGAGTACATTTTTAATTGCACAATTCATTGTAACATAGTTCCCTTCTGATTTTAATCCTTTTTCTTACCCAATTGTTGTTTGTAAACCACTTTGATATATATTTTATTTAGCTGTATATCATAATAAAAATGACCATGACCATGGATATAATTTAAAATCTTTTAAACTGGATGATCTGTCATATTCATGTTCAGTGACCATTTTTTGTTTTATTTTTAATTTCCACATAAAATATAGTTCTTGATTTCCATGCATACATACTTAAATAAAATTTGATCCCTGATGATTGAAACAAACATCTTAACAATATTGTTTCAGTGTCAGCAACCATTATACGTTGAACCTTTTGTGATTTCTGCAACTGAATTCTCCCAGAACAAGCTCTAAACTGTAAAATTACCCTAGAACAAATATTTGGCTCCATGAAATGCATTCAGAAAACCTACAAGAGGAATCTGTTATCCATCCTTTTCTTCCCACACTCTGCACTTCCCTCCAAAGACCTTACTTCCTCCCAATAGATCTAAAAACAGTAATTACATGCCATATATTGGAAGTAGTCCTAAGAAATATAATCCCCTCTCATTATTCTTCCACACATTTACTTTTCTGTCTCATCATCCCACTTAACTTCAGACAAATTTATATATTTTTCTTTTTTTCCTGTAAACCTGCATTCATTCATTTAATCCTGTTCACTCATTTTGGATGGCATACTACATAAAATCTCAATATGAAGCTTGTGGTACATATATTACAGACTTCATACTGAGACTGTAGAAGTCCACTCAAATCCCAGGATTTCAGGGGCCCTTTTACTACATTGCAGCAAAAAGTGGCCTTACGCCCTTGAATGGGGTTGTTCCACACATTAAGAACATGTTTTGCCTGCCATAAAATGACCAATTTTCCATTTTTTGTATTAATGTGTATGCACTAATATTGCCATTTTGTAGGCGGTAAGAGTTCATGTAGTAATCCCAAGGTAACCTGTTTGTGTGCAGTAATGTAGCTGTGATGATTAGCGCAGGAATGCTCCCCTGACATGCCCCCTTCCAAAAATAAATTGAATATTTTTTTAGTGCGTGGATTAGCACACGAATAAATGACACCATAGAATGCTTGAGCGCATCCCACAGTACACCATTTTAAGCAGCTTAGTAAATGGACCCTTTACTGAACTAAAAGCCAATTTTGCATAGGTCATCCATCATTTACACAAGAAAAGGGATATCCAAGCCAGGATATTCAAACTCTGCTGCATAATTTAGGCATATTTGATTGGGAAGTTGAAGGCAACTCAGCATCTGAAATAACCACCTCCACTGCTTGCCCATCTGTTTCCAGGCATCTCCACATCTGTACTGCTGAAATGCATAATAATTAGGGCAATTTCACAAACTTGCACATTGTGAAAAAAGAAGAAGATTTTTGAAAAAGACAGTGTCTAGGAGATCTGCATGTTTAAATGTTAGTGTTTCCATAGCTAGGTGCAAATTTCATACATATGGATATTCTTATCAATACTTATCAAGTTTCAAGATTCAAGTTTATTAGTTATTTACTATCCCGCCTTATGGGAGCCCTGGGCGGCTTACAATTTAAAATATGGAGAGAAAGGCAAGAAGTGAAAATAGTAAAAGTAGACATTTGGACATGACTTGAAGGAAAGGGAGTAGAACTACAATATTAAATAGAACAAATGGGGGGGGGGTGAGGGTACAAACATGAGGAAAAAAACACACGTGGAGGGGCATAATCGAACGCGAACGCCTATCTCCATGGGCGTCTATCTCCGAGAATGGGTACGTGAAGGGGCGGGACAGACCGTATTTTCGAAAAAAATGGGCGTCCATATTTTTTTTCGATAATACGGTTTGTGCTAGGCAAATGCATCGGATTTGTGCGGATTAGAGCTGGGTGGTTTCGTTTTTCAGCTGAAGGCGCCCAGCTCAAAAACGAACAAATCCAAGGCATTTGGTAGTGGGAGGGGCCAGGATTCGTAGTGCACTGGTCCCACTCACATGCCAGGACACCAACCGGGCACCCTAGGGGGCACTTGTAACAATTAAAAAAATATTAAAATACCTCCCAAGTCCATAGCTCCCTTCCCTTGGGTGCTGAGCCCCCCAAATCTCCCGCAAAACCTACTGCCCACAGCTCTACACCATTACCATAGCACTTATGGCTGAAGGGGGGCACCTAGATGTGGGTACAGTGGGTTTTGGGGGCGGTTTGGAGCGCTCCCATTTAGCAGCACAAGGTAGGGGGGTGGTCCTGGGTCCACCTGGCTGACGTCCACTGCACCCACTAATAACTGCTCCATGGACCTGCATATTGCTGTGATGGAGCTGGGTATGGCATTTGAGGTTGGCATACAGGCTGGAAAAAAAACTTGTTAAAGTTGTTTTTGTTTTGGTTGGAGGGGGTTAGTGACCACTGGGGGAGTCAGGGGTGGTCATCCCCGATTCCCTCCAGTGGTCATCTGGTCATTTAGGGCACTTTTTTGGGACTTGTTCGTGAAAAAAGGGTCCAAAAAAAGTGACGCAAGCTCGCGCTAAAAACGCCTTTCTTTTTTTGATTATCGGCCGAGGGTGCCCATCCCTCCTTGGCCGATAAACACACCCCAGTTCCACCTTCACCACACCTTCGACATGCCCCCGTCAACTTTGCCTGTTTCCGCGACAGATTGCAGTTGAAGACGCCCAAAATCAGCTTTCGATTATACCGATTTGGGCGCCCATGGGAGAAAGACGCCCATCTCCTGATTTGGGTCAAAATATGGGCGTCTTTCTCTTTCGAAAATAAGCTGGATAGTATCTTTGAGAGTTTTCCAAGGTGCCACCTGAAAGTTTAATGGTATGCATCATTGAATAGATAGACCTCTTAAATTTCTCAAGCGATGTTTGTAAGTGAAGGGAAGCTGAGAGACTGTTCCAAAGTTGGGGGCCTTGTACCTTAAAAATACTATGAAGAAATGTAATCTAAAGCATGCTTTTCTTAGGCAGGCAAATCTTTTTCCCTAGGAGAAGTAGAATTATTTATTAGAGAGGTCACTAAACATGACTCTCCCCCCCACACACAATTTTGGCAATAGTAACCCACTCCTTCTCTTGTTCTTTTCACATTATTCTGCTTTTAGGGCAAGTCCACTCATCCTTAAGGACTTATTCATCCACAAGGAAGGAGCTTTAGACTACACAGCTTTTGTTCTGCATACTCAACCCTGATTTTTTTCCTTCATATAGGTGAAAAACAGGTCCCTCCTACAACTCCTGCAGCCGAAGGAGATGCAGCTACAGATCCTGGCATAGCAGCCCCTGCAGTAGCAGCAGTACCAAGAAACCAGTGCTCCTCCCTCCTCTTTCTCCTGTTTTGATGCTTTCCCTCCTCTGTCCACTTAGGGCACCATTACAGTTTACCCCAGGAGAGGAGGATGGAGGTCCAAAGGTGGCAGTCCACTTGGAGGTCTTACCCCTCCCTGATGGCAATCAACTGCCCTCTGCTGTTCCAGAAGCAACCATTGCAGTACTCCACTGTGAGGAGTTGGTCTTCTCCCATGAAGCCTAGAATAGATGGTTCGACAGGGGCTGTGTAGGAGCATAGGGGAGCACATGGCTGTTATAGAGTGGCAGTTCCATCAACTGAAGAAAGGCACGCTGAGGATACTTCAAGTTCAGAAATGGATGCTAGTTCTAATGATTCTCAGGGTAAACCCTCTGAAGTATAATGGTCACTTCTCTATTCCCTCTGTGCTCTCTCATTTAAAAACATCTGTCACTTTGAACCTCTCTCTTCTCTTGATGAGGTCCTTTTGGTTGTGCATCTCCCTCTCTCCCCTTAGACCACATTTTACCCTACACTTCTCTCTCCCCCCTATTTAACAATACTGAACATTAATAAAAAAAAGATTTCACAGATTGGTTGAATCTGCTTTCATCATTTCTAACAGATGATAGGATGTCTATATAAAGAAAGAGTTCCCCATTGGACATGAAAACCTCTATGCATCTTCTCCTCAATTAGAATTTTCTGATGTGGATGACTCCACCATATTAGGGCTCTGCTTAGGTATACCTTAGGGATGATTAGCCACTTCTCCAGCAGGATGAATAACTAAAAGAGTTATTCCCAACTCTACCAATGCTGATCGTCCAACAACCACCTATCTGAAGCAAAAATTAGTAAAAAGAAAACTTCCAATAACTATTAAGGTAATTAAATTTGCCGATGATACAAAGTTATTCAAAGTTGTTAAATCACAAGAGGATTCTGAAAAATTGAAAGAGGACCTTACAAGACTGGGAGCCTGGGCAGATGACATTTAATGTGAGCAGATGGAAAGCGATTTACGTAGGAAGGAGGAACATGATGCAAGGTTCTACACTAGGGGTTACCACCCAGGAAAATGATCTAGATGTCATTGTTGATGACATGTTGAAACCCTCTGTTCAGTGGGCAGCGGCAGCTAAGAAAGCAAATTAAATGTTAGGAATTATTAGGAAAGGAAAACAAAAGTGAGAATACTGAAATGCCTTTGTATCACTCCATGGTGCAACCACACCTCAAATACTATGTACAATTCTGGTCACCGCATCTCAAAAATTAGAAAAGGTAAAGCCAATCACCTTCTGACATCTTATCAGAAGGTGATAGAACAAGTGATAGTATAACAAGAGCACCTGCTGAGGCTAGAAGATTACTCTCTTCAATTTTTCATCTGATTCATTGCACTTGATTATCTTATTTAATCTAATCTGGTATTTATTAACCACTAATTCCTATTTAGGTCCAAAGTGGTGTATAGAGTCAAAGATATGTGTTAATAACATCTAATAATAACACACAATCAAGAATACAAGATAATAATAAATACAAATACAAATTACATTATACAAACCAAATAATACAAATCTTATAAAACTAATCACGTGAACAATTATTAAGCAAAATGAACAAATAAATAATATAATCCTTGGAACACACCAGTGTCAACACTGCCTGTGACTGTGGCCTGCAGTTCCAGTCATCCCTGGGGAAAGAGACTTTCCTCATCACCAGGTATAATCCAAGCTCTGTAATAACTCCCACTAGGGTATAGACAGGTGACACCTATTTTTGCATGTCTCAGGATAAAGTGTGTTTTTATCCCAATAATTGATAGTGATTATTCTTGCATTTAAAGTGCCTTTTGTTTGGCACTTTCATTATAGTTTTTATAAAAAAATTTATAAAAATGGAATAGTGGCCAAAAGTGGAAGTTGAGTGATACAAAGGTATTATAGTATTTTCGGTCTTATTCACCATCCATTTCCTAATAATTCTTAGCATCCTATTTGCTTTTTCAGCCGCTGCCGCCATCGTCGTCACACACTGAGCAGAAGATTTCAGCATATTATCTACAACACCCAGATATTTTTCATGAGCACTGACCTCCAAGATGGACCTTAGCATCAGTTAACTGTGATTCGGATTATTTTTTCTAATGTGCATCACCTTACATTTGTCCACATTAAATTTCATCTGCCATTTGGATGCCCAGTCTTCCAGTTTCCTATGGTCTTCCTGCAATATTTCATAGTCCACAGGCATTTTAACAACCTTGAATAGTTTTGTATCATCTGCAAATTTGATCACCTCACTCTTTGTTCCGATTTCCATATCATTTATAAATATGTTAACTAGTACCTGTCCCAGTACAGAGCCCTGTGGCACTCCACTGTTCACCCTCCTCCATTGAGAGAAATGACCATTTAACCCTACCCTCTGCTTTCTGTCCAATAACCAATTCCTAATCCACACCAGAACCTTGCCTCCTATCCCATGACTCTTTATTTTTCTCAGGAGTCTCTCATTAGGAACTTTATCAAAAGCTTTCTGAAAATCCAGATACACTACATCAACCGGCTCACCTTTATCCACATGTTTATTCACGCCTTCAAAGAAATGAAGCAAGTTGCTGAGGCAAGACTTCCCTCTGCTGAACCCATGCTGACTCTATCCCATTAAACCATGTTTGTTTACGTGTTCTATAATTTAAAATAGTTTCCACTATTTTGCCCTGCACCGATGTCAGACTTATCGGTCTATAATTTCCTGGATCACCCCTAGAACCCTATGAAGACTAGCAGATCATTTATTTACCTACCTTTACACTCAATTTTCAAAGCCATATCCATTTATGTAGGGCCACTGAATGTAAAGTACAATGGGTAATTTAGTGTGGCCTCAGTAAATGGATTACATTTTCTGGATAATATTTGAAAAGCACCACTATCAGGTGAAATGTTGGTTCTTCTGCCAGAATGTCCCCAGCCTCTCATTTTAAATGGATGCATTTTGGCTGGGCTTTGAATTGCCAAACGTTACCCATCAGCCAGTACAGATTAGTTTTATTGTTACACTTAAGCAGTTAGCACGTAATGTTGACCACATATGTGTTTTTGAATACTGATCTACCTATTTCTAGGTTAGCAAAAAGTAAGATCAGCTATGCTTGATCAGACCAATGGCCCATCGAACCCAGCATCCTGCCTCCATCAGTGGTCAGTGCATATTAGTACTCATGTATATATCAGGCAACCCTGACTACTGGCATCCAAGTGGTTAACTAAAGAAAAAGACTTCATCTGGACAGCTTAGGAGAGTGCTGGGGGAGTGTAAAATGTTTCATCATCCAAAGGATTTGATAATACAAGATAATACATGCAGTCTAGAAATTATTAATAAAGTCTTAAACAGCTGATTGGAAACCTCACAAGGAAAGGGAAGGAGTGGGTGAAAGATCCCATGCGTGCAGCTTTTACAAGCAGGGAATAACAGGGTTGGGAAGTTTAAATATCTCACTCAGCTGAGCTGAGCGACTGCTATTGGCATCCAACTCCAGTCCTGTCAAGTTTACCAAGATCCCTAGAACAGACCAATCAATCACACACCAGTCATACTTAGCAGAAGGTGAACATTCAAGAGGTTTCACCTCCACCCTACCCATACCTTGTACTTTTCTCCATACACTTTTTTTTTTCTTTTCCTGAATGTGGCAGGTCATGTTCCTAATGCAAATAGCTGCTACATTATTGACCAAATAAAGAAACAAAAAAACAGAGCTCATTTGAATTGCAGGGCTGTTAGAGTGAGACACAATGAGTGAATGATTGGAAAAATTAGGCGTATTCCATTCAAACTAGCAAGAGAGGATGTTCTTTCTAGCACTCAACTGCAAATGGAGCACATACGAGGAAAACCCCTCACAAATGGCTTGGTTGTAAGCAGTGGGAATGTGATGTTATTAAATAATCCTCTGGTCCAGATGCATTTGCTTTTTATTTTATTCTTTTTTTTTCTAATTGTGTGTGCATGTTGCTGGTCAAAGTGTTTTAACAAAAGCAATCAGGGGTTAGGTCACAGAGACAGCCTCTGCCAAGACTAACATCCTGCCTCCTCCACACAAACTGAAGGCAGGAGAAAAAGAGAAACAGGTGTCAAGAAATAAGGACATAAAACCCTTTGCTCTGAAACTTATTTCCAATGCTTGCGTACCAAAGAATTAATGTAAGATGCAAAAGCTGGAAACAAACAAGGTAGTTGCACATTTGGGGGTCATTTTACAACTGGCCATATTAGCAGACAATTTTCAAAGTGAAAATAAGTGTGTGCTTTTGTTTGAAAATTAGCCCAGGACAAATCAGTGCACACTTTTGCACCTGTTATATAGTATACATCATTTCCTTGGAAAAATGCATGAATAAGTTTCAAGACGAACACACACTCAACGCATGGAAACAAATACAAAGGAAATACAAATGCGCAATAAGACAGATCAAAAGGTCATACTACAAAACTATAATAGGGTCAGACTACAAAAATATGAAAAAACTATATCATCTCGTGAATAAACTACTAGACACAACGCCGGTCACCACAACCAACACGGACATCCCATCTGCAGACAACCTTGCTAAATACTTCAACAAAAAAATTGCAAACCTACGCAAAACTCTACCTCAGGACAACACGGACATCAAAAACTTCATCAATGGACTAGACCCTACTTCTGGTGAATACCCAGCAGACCGAATCTGGTCAAATTTCGCTCTCCTCACCGCCTATACAGTTACCCAGGCGATTAACAGGTACTCTAACAGCCACTGTCAATTGGATACCTGCCCCAGCTACTTAATAAAATCCGTCCCCTACCGCTTCATAACAGACCTCACATCCCACTTAAACTTCATGCTTCAACAAGGTATCTTCTCTAAAGAAAAAGGCAATATCCTACTCACCCCAATACCAAAGACACCAAGAAAAAAACAAATGACATCACCAACTACTGCCCAGTAGCATCTATGCCATTGGTAGTTAAACTAATGGAAGGCTTGGTAACCAAACAACTTAATGATTATATAAACAAATTCACAATACTACACGACTCACAATCAGGATTTTGCCCCCTACACAGCACTGAAACAGTACTAATTACTCTCCTAACTAAATTCAAGCAAGAAATAGCAATGGGTAAAAGTACTCTTCTTCTCCAATTTGACATATCCAGTGCGTTCAACAAGGTCAACCATAATATACTACTAAGACATCTAGATTACTTCGGAATTGGTGGAAACACTCTCAAATGGATCAAAGATTTCCTAACCACCAGAACATATCAAGTGAAATCAAGTACAAACATATCATCACCTTGGAAACCAGACTGTGGCGTACCGCAAGGATCACCACTATCACCAATCCTTTTCAACCTCATGATGACCCCACTACCAAGGCCTTATCCACCCAAGGCCTTAACCCATTCATCTACGCTGATGATGTTAGACTATACATCCCCTATAAACATGATCTGGCAGAATCACCAATGATATGAAGCTCAGCTTAAACATCATGAACTCATGGGCAAATGCATTCCAACTAAAACTCAACACAGAAAAAAACACACTGTCTCATCATCTCATCCCAATACAATACATACAAACCCACAAACATCAACACCCCAGGTTACACCCTCCCTATCTCACACAGCCTGAAAATTCTCGGAGTAACAATCGACCGGAACCTCTCACTAGAGAACCAAGCGAAATCCACCATAAAGAAAATGTTTCACTCAATGTGGAAACTCAAACGCGTGAAACCATTCCTCCCAAGGAAGTATTTTGCAACCTAATAATTTTCAAATGCATGTGCCACATGGAGAAAAAAGAGTGGGGGACAAAGCATGGCTCTTCAAAGACAAGCTATGAAGCCACAGGCTGTGTGTAATTCAGTCTTTATTGGTAGTTTAAGACTCAACATGGCACCATGTTTTGGCATGGAAGCCAGTCTCAGGAGTCTTATCAATGATTGAATATAGATTGGTCAACTATTGTAATGTTAGGTTTCAACAGCTAAGGTGGAGCAATTTTTAGAAAGACACAATATCACCTCTAAAAAGTGCTTGGTAGTCTGGTGCAAAGCACTAGAAAAAAAGCATGCTACATGGAAACACCTCTCCGATGCCACCCTGGGAATGACTCTGCTTGCTTTAAGTAGGAGTATGCGTATACAGGCTGCAGGTGTGCACATTCACTCACATATGAGGTGTGAAATTATTTTAAAACATATTTCTGACTGTTGTAACCTTGGCAATAGTTTTGAAAATCACAGTTCTTCAGTTTCTCAGGAAAAAAGCTTTTTTTTCCCCATGCACTTTTTTTAAACTTTGATTAATTTTTTGTAGTCATGAAAACTGTCAGTTCTCCATTCCTCTGCAAGTGAAAATGAAACAGCAGCAGCAGCTCAAGCCTCCCCACACTCCCCTGTCAAATGTGCCCTCGAAAGCTCATCTTTAAGGGTGAGAGGGAAATTAACTCTGTATAATCTATGAAGCCAGCTTTTAGAAGGAACACAGAAATCAGAACTGAGATGTTGTGGTTGAGATGTGGGTCCATCAAGCCCCACTATCTACCCTTCTCCATTGAGAATACTGACCATTTCACCCTACTATCTCTACCTTTTAACCAGTTTTTAATCCACAATAGAATATTACCTTCTATCCCATGACTTTCTAATTTCCGCAGGGGTCTTTCATGAGGTACTTTGTCAAGTGCCTTTAATCCAGATACATAATAATCAATATTCACCCCTTCAAAGAAATGTAGTAGATTGGTGAGGCAAGATTTCCCTTGACTGCTTTGTCTCATTAATCCATGCTTATGTATATGCTCTGTATTTTTGTTCTTTATAATAGTCTCTACCATTTTGCCCAACATCAACATTAGGCTCATCGAAACTAAGGGTGGAATATTTGCTATTTTACTGTTAACCCTAGTTATTAGTAACTAGGTGTCACTGTATAAAATGGGAGCTGTGTTAAAATAGCACGAGTTACTGGTAAATTAACACATCTTAACGGTGGGATTCGGCATGTGCCAGACTTGGAATTACCTTTGGGTGCGCACGCTGGGTGTTCCTCCTGTGGCTTTTTAATAGGGCCCTTCAAGACAGTGTACAAAAAGAATAAGACAATAAAACAATAACAGCAGTAAAAATATTCAGACAACAATACAAAGTATGGCTTAGAGGGACATAATCGAATGGCGCCAGCCAAATAGATGGCCGACCATAATTAGGCCGGCGCCGCAAAGAGCAGTACCGAACCGTATTATCGAAAAAGATGGCCGGCCATCTTTCGTTTCGATAATACGGTTGGGGCTGGCCAAATGTCAGAGATAGCCGGGTTTGAGATGGCTGGCATCGGTTTTCGCCGATAATGGAAACTAATGCCGGCAATCTCAAACCCTGCCAAATCCAAGGCATTTGGTCATGGGAGGAGCCAGCATTTGTAGTGCACTGGTTCTCCTGACATGCCAGGACACCAAACGGGCACCCTGGGGGGCACTGCAGTGGACTTCAAAAATAGCTCCCAGGTGCATAGCTCCCTTACCTTGGGTGCTGAGCTCCCCAAATCTCCCCAAAACCCACTCCCCACAACTCTACACCACTACCATAGCCCTTATGGATGAAGGGGGGCACCTACATGTGGGTACAGTGGGTTTTGGGGGGTTTTGGAGGGCTTAACATTTACCACCACAAGTGTAACAGGTAGGGGGGGATGGGCCTGGATCCACCTGCCTGAAGTGCACTGCACCCACTAAATACTGCTCCAGGGACCTGCATACTGTTGTCAGGGAGCTGGTAATGACATTTGAGGCTGGCAAAAAGTTAATATTTTTTTTGGTGGGAGGGGGTTGGTGAGCACTGGGGAAGTAAGGGGAGGTCATCCCCAATTCCCTCCGGTGGTCATTTGGAGGGGCATAATCGAACAGAAACGCCTATCTCCATGGGCGTTTATCTCCGAGAACGGGTCCGTGAAGGGGCGGACCCAAGCGTATTTTCGAAACAATTAGACGTCCATGTTTTATTCGCCAAGTTGTGAGCTGGGCGTTTTTGCTTTTCAGCGATAATGGACAATGAAATCGCCCAGCTCAAAAACGAATAAATCCAAGGCATTTGTTCGTGGGAGGGGCCAGGAGTCGTAGTGCACTGGTCCCCCTAACATGCCAGGACACCAACCAGGCACCCTAGGGGGCACTTTTACAAAAACAGAACAAAAGGTAAAAGAGCTCCCAGGTGCATAGCACCCTTCCCTTGTGTGTAGAGCCCCCCAAATCCCCCTCAAAACCCACTGCCCACAAGTCTACACCATTACTATAGCCCTAAGGAGTGAAAGGGGGCACCTACATGTGGGTACAGTGGGTTCGGGGGGGGGGGGGTTGGACGACTAAGCATTAAGCAGCACAATTGTAACAGGTAGGGGGGGGATGGGCCTGGGTCCACCTGCCTGAAGTCCACTGCACCCCCTAACAACTGCTCCAGGGACCTGCATACTGCTGCCAGGGAGGTGGGTATGACATTTGAGGGTCAAAATAAAAAGTTGTGAAACATCATTTTTTGTGGTGGGAGGGGGTTTATGACCACTGGGGGAGTCAGGGGAGGTCATCCCCGATTCCCTCCAGTGGTCATCTGGTCATTTAGGGCACTTTTTGGGGCCTTATTCGTGAAAAAACAGGGTCCAGGAAAAGTGCCCTAAATTCTAGCTAAAAACGCATACTTTTGTCCCATTATCTGTGAAATGCGCCCATCTCTGTTCGGCAGATAACCACGCCCCAGTTCCGCCTTCGCCACACCTCTGACACGCCCCCATCAACTTTGTCCGCATCCGCGACGGAGTGCAGTTGAAAACGTCCAAAATCGGCTTTCGATTATACCGCTTTAATCGTTTTTGTGAGATAAATGCCCATCTCCCGATTTAGGTCGGAACTTGGGCGTTTTTCTCGTTCGATTATAAGCTGGTTGGTCAGTTGGGGCACCTTTTTGAAGCTTGGTCCTGAAAAAAAAGGGACCAAGTGAAGCCGGTGAAATGCTCGTCAGGGCCAGCTTTCTTTTTTCCATTATTGGGCGAAGCCGGCCATCTCGTGAGCACGCCCCCCGTCCCGCCCTGTCCCGCCTTCGCTACCCTACCGACACGTCCCCTTGACGTTTGGACGGCTCCGAGACGGAAAGCAGTTTGCGCTGGCCAAAAATCGACTTTTGATTATACCGATTTTGCTGGGTTCAGGAGATCGCCGGCCATCTCCTGATTTGAGAATCAGAAGGGAAAAATTGGTTGCTGGGTGGGGGAAGCTGATAGAGGGATCACAAGGTGTTAGACTGTTATGGTTTATACTGTTTATCACCTTCTGATTATCAATCTGATCTATCCACCCCTATACTATCTTTCTCTAAAGGCTGTCATTATAATGGTTTTTGTATGATTCATTTATATTTTCTGGTGATGTCACTCTTTTGCTCATTCTGTTCCTCTCAGCTGGGCTGAGGTTCTGGCCATCTCCTTGCCTCCAGAGTGGCTAAATACAAACTCTATATGCAGAAGGCAACAATTCTCTTCTAAGCAACTGAACTGGAAGTTTGATGTTCTTTGTTTATTATGAGTGCTACAATAAAGAAGATTTGCTTAAGAATTGAGAGTCTACTGGTAAAGCTTCTACTTGGGGATTGTTTAAGCTGGCTTTTTAAGCTACACTATACTTTGCCTAGAACAGTACACTTTCTGCACTAGTCTCCCTCTAGCAGTCTCAATCCCTCCACCCTTTTCTCAACCAGTCTTTCACTCAACCTGTCTATAGTCACTAGAGATGCACATTTATTTGAAAAATGAGAAATGTAAACAACATTTCCCATTTCATTTGTTTGTGTGTGTGGGGGGGAGGTTGTTTTTGTTGTTGTTGCCTGAAACAGGAAAAAAAAACTCATGTAGTTATTCATATTTTGTTAAGTGTGCACTCTTCCAAAAGGGTGTGCACTATTTGTAATAAGCACATGCTTTTTGCAAAACATGTGCAGTATTCATGAACTACTACTACTACTACTACTTATCATTTCTATAGCGCTACCAGACGTACGCAGCGCTTCACACGTGAACATGGAGAGACAGTCCATGCTCAATACAGCTTACAATCTAATTATGACAGACAGACAGGACAAGTAAGGGAAAAGGGTTAGGACAGACAGGACATACCAGGGATAGGGGACAGGTGAAGGTTTAGGTTTAGAAGTTAAAAGCAGCATCGAAGAGGTGGGATTTTAGCCTAGATTTGAAGATGGCCAGAGATGAAGACTGTGCACTGTTTGCACACAAAGCACAGTCTTTCCCAATAATGCATGCCCCAAACTATACATTCTTGGTGCACACAGTTTCTGAACAGTGAGCACTTTTTGTGACTAGCATTTACTCTTCACAAAAAGTGATTCTCTTTCGGAACAGCACACACATTTTCTGAAAAAAAAAAAAAGTTGGGCTGCTCACTCCTAGTAGTCACTCTCATCATCTACCCAGCAGTTTTCCATTTTCTCATCCTTCCCAGGAGTCTCTCTCTCTTTAATCACCTTCTCCAATAGTGTGTCTTAGTTTGTTCTAATAAGAAGAGGACACTTCTCTCAGGTCTAAGCAGGCTGCTGACTCTACCTCCTCATTTCTGATCCACATACTGAGCTCACATGATCAGTTGATGAGAACATCTCTTCCTTCCATTGACCTGTGTGGCCAGCTCACAGGTCCTCCCCTTTTCAGGTCATTAATGGTTCCTCTTCCTCTAGGGCTCACCAAATGCAGTCCTCCATGATAAAATGACCAGCTGTCATGGTGACCTGGCACCTGGACTTTAAATGTCCAAGCACAACCCAGAAACAGTGTCACCAATTAAAACTTGTAAGCATCAGAAAAAAATGCAGCAGAATGGAGCGAATGCAGGTTAACTGTAAACATTATTTTAGTGTTTAATCATTAAAATAACTATTAAAATTAAATGAGACATTCCCAAGCTTAAAGATATGCAGATTTGTGCTCATTTACGTCTCACATGCAGGAACTATTTTCTTCTGCCTCATGGGTAAGTAGTTTCCAGCACTTAATGACATGCCAGCCTCTGATTTTTTTCCCCTCTCAGCGAGCTTTTAAAAATGCAAGTGTCAGATGTTTTGAGTGTTTTGAGTGATGTTTCTCTATTTTATAATATTCCTCCCATTGGCCTTGAAATTATACTTAAAGTGAGACTGTGATGCTTTCTTTTGGTTTGATCAGTGTGGCTGTTTCATTATAGTTCTTGGAACCGATATTTGGCATCATTATAATGCCAGGATCTGCAACAAGAAGGTGCCGCCAACACTCTCTCCATTCTTACAGTGGCAGATTGAAAATTAATTCACAGAAAAATACCACCTCAAAGACTACAAAGAAAAAGTGAGTTTTAAAATCAGGCTTAAGCATTTGGGTTTAATGTTCCCTCCTTTGTGGTCTACTGGAAACAGAATAAGGAACTTCTGAGAACTTGAGATATTTTGCTGGCACTGGCAGATCCCCTTTCTCCTAGAAACTCTTTGAAGTGCTGGGACACTGGGAGCTCTATTCCACTGGCATATTAACCCTTCATGTATGGTAGCTTTAATTATGAAGTTAAAAGTACTTTCTGAAATGTACAAATCGATTGACTTGAGCCAATATGTGTAGCTGGTGCTGAGGAAAGATCAAGGTGTGTGGAGAAATCAAGGCACCTTCCTCCATGCCGTGCCTTTCCCTATTTGCAACCGATTTATAATGAAGAACAAGAAAATGTTTTATTTATTTATTATTTATTTCATATAGGTTCTTGATATACCACTGAAGATGTCAAAAGCATATCTTGGTTTACAAAATGAAACAAAAGAACAGACTAACGAAGGGTAAATAGAGGGTAATAAGGCCTTAAACGATTATCATTATCAAGATGTAATAATCTGGTTGAAGTTAGCCCTGGATGTTAATGTACTAAATTCCAGAAGTAGAGCATTTCAAAGAAAAAGGTCCCACATAAGAAAAATCTGTATTCCTGGACGTGGTCAAACATAGATGAGAGGGAAGTGGAAGCGTCAACCATGTGGCTTGAGAAGACTTGAGAGAGTGCAAGGGAGAATAGTATAGCATGAGACTCCAAGATTGTTATAATAATTTCAGTCTTGGTTCAGTCTGTGCTGCCAAGTTTCCAGATTGATGTAGGAATAATCTTCCCTTCTGGTTATAAGTGAGCAAATGATAGGCAAAGTGAATGCAACTTCTTTATCTCCAAAGTAAAGACTGTGTTGCTGGAAATGGTATATGAATGTGTAATCGCCTTCCATCCTTTCTTGCAGAGGAGTTATACTGAGGGATTGCTGAGACCTGACACAACTTGTTTCAGTCCCATGTGTTCAAGGGGTCATAAACCATGCAGACCAACTACCTCCACATCAATCACTCTTTATACCAGTGATGGTGATCCAACAAAATACAAGCTTACTGAATTAAAACTTCTTCAGTGGTGATAATATAACACAAAACACATTTCCAAGATATGAATCCATATTTTCTCAACATTGCAAAGATCCACCACATTCTCACAGAGCCCCCTTGTCTTTACTGGCAAGCCATCCTTTAGAAATGGTCTCCAGGAACTTATGAACTCTATAGCACCACTTTCCATGTCTGAATGTGTTGAATCCAAATGCAGCAGTGGAAGAGGAAGACCACCAGTTGTTTAATAACTCCCCCCCCCCCCCCCCATTGCTTTTAAAAGCCCTGTTCCTGGAGACCATCAGCTGGCTAGGCTCTGTCTCTGTGATATCCTCACCTGGATACTTTGCCAGCCTGCTTAAGACCTGAGTGAGACCAGAGCAGTGGTGAGGAAGATCTTCTGACTGCTTGCTACTAGGGGGTGCAGGGTTAGTTTTGTTTAATTTTTTTCCCCATTTATTGGTTGTTTTTTTTTGTTTGTTTTTAAATTCCATTTAGCTTCTTGTTTGTGTTTTATTTTCCCTTTTGGTTTCATGTTGATGGGATTTTTTCAGTGTGTGTAGCTTTCCAATAGTATGCACTAAAACCTGACTACCAACCTTGCTTCCCCCACCACCTAAACGTGCTGTGAAGTTAAAACCGAAGTTAAAAATAAAGCCTCCCGAGCTTGCTTCTGTCCCCCTTCTAATTCCACTGGACAGCTTTCCAGCTTACCCACATCTACAGACAAGCCTAGGCAGTGCATTTTTTTTCTAGTGAAAAAGGTGCCGGTACTCAAATGGCAAGTCACCCTTCAGATGATTAATGAGGGACCCACCCCACAATAGCAAGGCCCCTTGTAACTAGTCACAGAATCTATGACAAGGCAGAATTGGTGTGTAGAGCCTGAGCTCTTTCATTAAAACTTGGGGACCATGGGTCAATTTTAGCAGACAATGGAAATGATGCTGGAACTCAGTACCCCTAAGTACCCCCTCAAAAAAAGCCCTGAGCCTAGGAGACCAATCTAGTTCAAGGTAACTGTTAAAGCAGATGTTTGTGAGGATACTCGAGCCACGTTAAGCCACTCTGAGTAAGCACCTGCAGAAACAAGTTCTTCCTTTAAAAAGGACCCACATAGTCTATGTGGATCATAACTTCAGTTTTCTTCATATACCATTTTTGAGACAAAAACAGCAACCGGGTGTACAGCAATAAAAATCATAGTCAAAAAGAATTTGCATTAGAAAAAATATAACTTTAAAATTAGAGAGGGTGGAAAGAAAAAAACGATAAGAGAGAAAATGCATTTTATTGTCACCATATACTATAAAGAGAAAGAGACAACATCTAGGAGCTCATTTCAAAAGAGAAAAAACATCTCAAAAATGCATAAAGAGGAATTCGGATGTTTTTCTCTAAAAAAGGTCCAAATCATGATTTTCAAAACTCGGATTTGTGATGTTTTTCTCTACAATGCATCCAAATCACAAGGAGATATGTTGGGGGTGAGATTTGGGCATTCCCAAAACTTGGACATTTTTCTGCCATAATAGAACAAAGCAAAAACATCCAGGGCAAAAAATGAGCTGGTTGGTTTAGACCTGTTTCAATGACAACTAAATCTCAAAACATTGCCCAAAATGACCACTGGAGGCATTAAGTCATGACCCCCTTACTCCATGAAAGGTCAATGACTCCCTCCCACCCACTACCCAGGCTCTGCCTATGTGTATGCCTACCTGTAAGATACCTGTGCATTTACAGAATAGTGCTTGAGCAGTCTTTTGCCATTTACAGCTGTATATACTCAAGTATACCATCATTCTAATCATTTACATGCAAAATTGAGACACAAATATTAGCCCCTTGTTTCAGAGAATTACCTCCTATGAGCTCAAAGTGGATCACATCATATAAAATCCTAATATAGTTCTCAAAGCACATACATTTATAGAATCTATATAAAAGCAAGCTGCAATAAAAGTTTAACCAACAATATATCTAAAATAGATTAAATTAAAATCAATACAGTACTTCAGTAAAATAAAACAATCAACGACATTCCTCATACAATACTAACATTCATCTTTATAATATTTGTGAAATAACCAAGTTTCTGCAATGCTTCTAATTTGCTTAAGAAATGTCATCAGGTATAAAGATAAGGGGAGAGAACATTTAACCCCAGCTAGCAAAGCAAGCACCTCTCTGTCAATCTGAATCTAATTCCATTCAGCTGCTAAGAAGATTCAAGAGGAGTACGTAATTGGTGACTGAGCACTCTCTGGCCATGTGTGATTCAGCACAGCACTGACACTATAAGGGCATTTCTATAATCTAGAGCACCCGAACTTAATAGCCTGAACAAAACAGCCTTGGAAAAAAACAGCCCTTGACAAAATGGCTCCTGTAAACAAAACAGTCCATAGCCCTTCACAAAAATAGGAAGTATAGTAAAAACTCTTTCTCCCTCCCTCTGGGGTCCAGCATCTCTCTCTTCTCCTCCTCTCTCTCCCCACTCCCTCATCTGAGCTCTCTCTTCCTTCAACTCCTTCTCATGTGAAGCATCTGTCTCTCCTCAACCCATGTTCTGTCATCTCTGTCCTACTACTCCCATTCCTGCATCCTGGCATGTCTCTCCCTTCATCCCTTTCCTATGGTCTAGAAATGCATCTCTTATCCTTCCTTCCCACTCACCTCCCAATATAGTCCAGAATGTCTCCCTCTTCCTCCTCATGACCCTCCTTGTTCGGTATCTCTCTAGCCCTCCCCCCACCCCCACCGGCAATCCTTCAATGTTCTTGTGGGCTACCGGCAGCGTCAACAAGCTGCTTCAGCTGGCTCCAGAAGCATTCTCTCTGTTGTTCCCTGCCTACGTGGACATAGGAAGTTGTATCAGATGAGGTGGGACACAACAGAGGGAACGCTTCAGTGGCTGGCCAAAGCAGCTTGTTTTCCTTGTTGACGTTGCTGGCGGCCCACAGAAACATTAGAGGATCGCTGAGGGGTGGGAGGGGAGAGAGAAGGGCAAGAGCGATACTGGACCTCGCAAGGCAGACAGGAGGAAAAGGGAGACATTCTGGACAATAAGCACTGAAACTGGGGTGGCAAAGGGGAGACATACCTCAGCTCAAAGCAGCAGCAGGGCTCAGAAAGACACAATGTTGCAGCAGCAGAAGCACAACAGGTAAAATACTAGGGGGGCGGGCACTTTTGTTGTGGAAGGGGGGGCTCATTTCTCAGGGCCAAATTGTGGGCAGGCCCTTTGTTCAGTAATATGTAACTTGTCGTTAAAATCATCCTTAGTATCTCAAGATTTGAGGGTGGCCAATGTGACGCTGACTTTTAAAAAGGGTTCTAGGGGTGATCCGGAAAATTATAGACCAGTAAGCCTGACGTCAGTGCAGGGCAAAATAGTGGAAACCATTATGAAGAATAAAATTATAGAACACATAGACAAACATAGTTTAATGGGACAGAGTCAGCATGGGTTCAGCCAAGGGAAGTCTTCACCAATTTGTTTCATTTCTTGCCTCACCAATTTGCTTCAATTGTTTGCCTCACCAATTTGCTTCATTTCTTTGAAGGCGTGAATAAACATGTGGATAAAGGTAAGCCGGTTGATGTAGTATATCTAGATTTTCAGAACGCTTTTGATAAAATTCCTCATGAGAGACTCCTGAGAAAATGAAAGAGTCATGGTGTAGGGGGCAAGGTTCTGGTGTGGATTAGGAAATGGTTATTGGACAGAAAACAGAGGTTAGGGTTAAATGGTCATTTCTCTCAATGGAGGAGGGTGAACAGTGGAGTGCTGCATGGATCTGAACTGGGACCAGTAATATTTAAGGTATTTATAAATGATATGGAAATTGGAACAACAAGTGAGGTGATCAAATTTGCAGATGATACCAAACTATTCAAGGTTGTTAAAACATGTGTACACTGTGAAATATTGCAGAAAGATAGTAGGAAATTGAAAGACTGGGCGTCCAAATGGCTGATGCAATTTAATGTGGACAAATGCAAGGTGATGCACATTGGAAAGAATAATCCGAATCACAGTTACCTGATACTAGGGTCCACCTTGGGGGTCAGCACTCAAGAAAAAGATCTGGGTGTTGTAGATAATATGCTGAAATATTCTGCTCAGTGTGTGGTGGTGGCCAAAAAAGCAAACAGGATGCTAGGACTTATTAAGAAAGGGATGATGAATAAGACCAAAAATACTATAATGCCTTTGTATCGCTCCTTGAGTATTGCATTCAGTTCTGGTCACCATATCTCAAAAAATATATAGCGGAATTACAAAAGGTTCAAAGAAGAGCAACTAAAATGATAAAGGGGATGGAATTCCACTTGTATGAGAAAAGACTAAAGAGGTTAGGGCTCTTCAGCTTGGAAAAGAGACGGATGTGGGGAGATATGATTGAGGTCTACAAAATCCTGAGTGGTGTGGAATGAGTAGAAGTAATTCGATTTTTTTACTTGTTCCAGAAGTATAAAGACTAGGGGACATTCAAGGAAGTTACATGGAAATACTTTTAAAACAAATAGGAGGAAATATGTTTACACTCAACGAATAGTTAAGCTCTGGAACTCTTTGCCGGAAGAGGTGGTGACAGCGGTTAGCGTATCTGGGTTTAAAAAAGATCTGGACACATTCCTGGAGGAAAAGTCCATAGTCTGCTATTGAGACAGATATGGGAAGCAATCGCTTGCCCCGGGATTTGTAGTATGGAGTGTTGCCACAGTTTGAGTTTCTGCCAGGTACTTGTGACCTGGCTTGGCCACTGTTTGGAAAACAGAATACCGGGCTAGATGGACCATTGGTCTTACCCAGTATGGCTACTCTTACGTAATGAGTTTCCAGGGACTATTTTGTGTTTGAGCCTTTTTGTCGGAGTTATTTTGACCAGGTACTATAACCTAGGAAACTTTATTTACCTGCTGTTTGTGCTTGTAAATGTCTAGAATACTAGTACTTATGTATGTAGGTGTACACTTACCTGTGAGGAAAGGGCTAGGGCTCTTGATCCTGGGGAAATGGGTTTGATTCCCACTGCAGCTCCTTGTGACTCTGGGCAAGCCACTTAACCCCCCATTGCCCCAGGTACAAAATAAGTATCTGTATATTATATGTAAACCACTTTGATTGTAATCACAGAAAGGCGATATATCAAGTCCCATTCTCTTTCTCTTTCCCTCTTCAGCTTAGAGAAGAGACAGCTGAGGGAAGATAAGATGGAGTCTATAAAATACTGAGTGGAGTGGAATGGGTAGACATGACTTGCTTGTTTACTCTACCAATAATACTAGGGGGCAGGCAATGAAGCTACTAAGTAGTCATTTAAAACAAATTTGAGAAAATATTTCTTCACTCAATGAGTAATTAAACTCTGAAATTTATTGCCAGAGAATGTGGTAAAAGCAGTTAGCTTAGCAGGGTTTAAAAAACATTTGGCTAATTTCCTAAAAGAAAAGTTCATAAGGCATTATTAGGATGGGAAATTTAACTGCTTATTCCTAGGATAAGCAACATAAAATCTGTTTTACTGTTCTGGAATTTTTCCAGGTACTTGTGACCTGGATTGGCCACTGTTTGAAACAGGATACTGGGCTTGATGGACCTTTGATCTGTCCCAGTATAGCAACACTTATGTTCTTAAAGTGTCATCAGGGTGCCTAAGTGCTATTTTGTAATGGTGTGCTTAATTAAAAGACAACAGTAAGAAACCTCTGTAACAGATATGCTACAAGCCAAAACAAAAACAGAGAAGGCCAGGAAAGAAAAGGAAACATTATTGTGGAAATAACCAAACATGGTCAGGTTTTGGCAAAAATGCTTATATCAGGGATCCCAACACTTCTTATGGCTTGATTGAAATGCTAAAACTATATAGTTTAACCATCTGGGTTTGGAGTTGGTCCCGGCCCACCCATATGGTTAGGGAGAAGATCTGATACCCCTGTGTGGGAAGTAGTAGCTAGTCAGGGTGAGCTATGTGGGAGGTGATGGGAGGGGGGAACTAACCCTTCTGGGATTGGTTTGGAATTCCCTGAACACTGGAAGTGAGTAGGAAGCATCCAGTAACTAATGTAGGATCTTCATTTGCATAAATTTGACTAGGCAAGTTAGACTATGTACAATCCTTGCTAATGAGATTGTGGAAGGGAGGAAAGACCCCTGTTGGGCACAAAGGGGGGGTTATTCTTTCCCGCAGTTCCTTAGGAGATCCACAGAGGGTGAGCTGCTAGGTAGCTCAACTCACCCTGACCAGAAAGGAGGATTCAGTGCAAGTCCCCAAGGCTGGTGAAGCTGAGGAGTTGGAGATTTTTTCCTTCTTGAGGGTGAGAGGCTTTACTTGGTGGGTGGTGGGGAAGAAAGACTGTAGACTATTTTTGTTTTTTTTTGTCAAGGGATCATGGACTCACCATTGCCTTAGATTATTGTCTTTGTTTGAGTTATTCTCACAGCCTTACTAATTTTATGGGATGAAGCTTCGGGGACAGAGTTGAACCTGGGAGAGAAAGATTTTCAAGCATACTTGGCCAACACCTTTGGGTGGGCAGTGGTGTGACAAGGATACTCGGCCCACATCCTTGGGTCAGTAGCAGCATGACAGTTACACTAGTATTTTATAATGGAGCCTGCATGCCCAGGTGCCATTATAGAATAAGCTACCGTCTTGTAGAATTGCTCCCTATGGGGTCCTTTTACTAAACCATGCCGAAAAATTGCCTGTGCTTGTATAGGCGCGTGTTTTGGGCATGTGCAGATCCATTTTTCAATGCGCCTGTAAAAAAGGTCTTTTATAATTTTTTGCGTCTCACACGTTAACCGTGTGATAATCGCCTATCAGGCTTATTTTCGAAAGAGAAGGGTGCCCATCTTCTGACACAAATCGGGAGATGGGCGTCCTTCTCTCAGGGTCGTCCAAATCGGCATAATCAAAAGCCGATTTTGGGCACCCTCAACTGCTTTCCGTCATGGGGACAACCATAGCGGCCGGGGGGGCTATAATGTGCCCCCTCACTCTAGCTCCTGCCCCCCTACCGCCGAACCTCAGATACACCCCTGCCCCGACCATATTATCGAAATGAAAGGTGGACGCCCATCTTGTTTCAATAATACGGGTTTCCCCACCCCTTCACAGAGTCGTCCTGCGAGGACAGCCCCAGGAAAACTTGGGTGCCCCGTTCAATTATGCCCCTCCACGTGTGTCAAATCAAAGTTACTGCCCGTTTTTTGACACGTGCCAGAAAATAAAATATATTTCCAGGCACTCGTAGAGGACCTGCATCAAAAATGAAATTGCCGCACAGGCCAAGTGGTAGCTGGGCGGTAACTCCAAATTGGCGTGCGTTGGGTGCATATAGGTGCCTATCACGCTTATTTTCAAAGAGAAGGATGCCCATCTTTTGACACAAATTGGGAGATTGGTGTCCTTCTCGCAAGGCCGTCCAAATCGGCATAATCGAAAGCCGACTTTTTGACACCCTCGACTGCTTTCCGTCACGGGGACGACCAAAGTTCACGGGGGCGTCCCTGACGAGCACTTTGCCAACTTTACTTGGTCCATTTTTTTTCACGACCAAGCCTCAAAAAGGTGCCCCAACTGACCAGATGACCACTGGAGGGAATTGGGGATGACCTCCCCTTTCTCCCCCAGTGGTCACTAACCCCCTCCCACCATAAAAAACAAGTTTAAAAATACTTTTTTGCCAGCCTCTTTGCCAGCCTCAAATGTCATACTCAGGTCCATCATAGCAGTATACAGGTCCCTGGAGCACTTGTAGTGGGTGCAGTGTACTTCAGGCAGTCGAACCTGGGGGGGGGGGGGGGGGTTGGGTGGCTCAGCACCCAAGGTAAGGGAGCTATGCACCTGGGAGCAATTTCTGAAGTCCACTGCAGTGCCCCCTAGGGTTCCCGGTTGGTCTCCTGGCATGTGAGGGGGACCAGTACACCACAAATGCTGACTCCTCCCATGACCCAAGGGCTTGGATTTGGACGTTTTTGAGATAGAAGTCTTTGGTTTCCATTATCACCGAAAACCGAGGACGACTATCTCTAAGGTCAACCTAAATGTCAAGATTTGAGTGTCCCCAACCGTATTATCGAAACAAAAGATGGAGGCCCATATTGTTTCAATAATATGCGTTGCCCCGCCCCTTCGCGGTACCGTCCTTAGAGTTGGGTGCCCTTAGAGATGGCCGTCCCTGTTCGAAAATGCCCCTCCATGTGGCTTAGTAAAATGGCCCCTATATGAGGAGGCATCACAGGTAAACACACAATTCCATTCAGCTTAGCTATACTGCTGGCAATGCTCTCATTGCAACCTACTTTCACTTATGGAACTGACAGTGACATGATGGAGCAGATGACTAATGGGCCTTTAGCAATCCTGTATCTATTTATTAGTATTTCATTAACTGCCTTTATACCTTAGCTTCGTAATGCTGGGAATATCAATGAACATATGATAGCATATGTTTATCCTGACACACAGTCAAAAGAATAGCGTGTTTCTAGTTAAGGATCTCAATCTCATGTGCTTCTAAATAGAATAATAGCTGTTCTGCATAAGAATCCCAGGCATTGGACTGTCCCATATCAAATTTTTTATGGGGCCCATATTATCAATTGCTGCAGTTGAAAACATTGTTTTGATTTCTAAGAACAGCATTGCCCTCTAAGTGCTGACTGATCATGCTGGACTCACCAATCAACCACTGCACACCCTTGCTGCCCTGCAGCAGTACAATTTCACTTTTGTTCCCAGAAAAGGGGTGTATATTAGTATAATATTTAGTGGAGCCAGCAAATTCTTATATACCTTCACTATACACACCATCTCTTACTTGGCGTTAGAGCTGCATAACTAGATAGGAAAGAAGGAAAGGTACAGTTAACAAGAGAGTGGTTGGCTTAGAATCTCATCATTCCACACTAGAGCTGTCCCTACTCAGGGCCTTTTTTGAGGGGGTACTGAGTATGGGCACATTTTCCATTGTCTGCTAAAATTGACCCATGGTCCTCATATTTTAATGAAAGAGCTCAGGCTCTACATACAAATTCTGCCTTGTCATAGATTCTGTGACTGGTTGCAGGGGGCCTTGTGGGGTGGGTCCCTCGGTGATCACCCCACCCCTGAAAAGTGGCCTGGCATTTGAGTAGCGGCACCTTTTTTTGCTAGAAAAAATGCACTGCCCTTACTGCATATATAATGCTTGTGCAATACTTTTTTCCCACCAGTTTGAATAAAGAATGTTGTTACTGTCCTTATAATCCATACACATGCATTACTAAGCTCAATATCCACAAGGAAGACTAATTTTTCTTTTATTTTAACTGTTTATTGCAAGAGTAAACAAAACCATAACGTAACTGCATGCCGTAGCTGGAATTCAGAAAATCCTTCTGCCAAAGCAGGAGAGTCTATGAACTGGATATTCACAATTGCTGACAGGCTGACAATACTGCTGAGAGATGGATATGGAGTGTCTGAAGAATGGGTTGATTTATTGGAGAGGTAGAGTAATGTAGAACATAAATGGAGGAAGCTGAAAAGTTAGGCAAAAAAGGGAGAATGTTGGACTTAAAAAGAAAGGTGTTATGACAAGAGAGTTTGTTTCAAAGGAAGAGAGGGGGCAGAACAGTACTTCTCTGAGCCAAAATGGAGATTCTGACTTCTCTTACTGGAAGAAGGGGCAAGAAGAAGACCCACAAGGCTAGAGGGCAAGTAAAGGACTGATAAGGTCAGTACCTGAGACTAATGCGCAGTGTGTGTCACTTAGGGCCCCTTTTACCGCAGCAGCCTGGCTGTACTTCCCACCTTCAGTGCACCGTCTTATCTGGCGCTACAAAAATATATTTATTTTTGTAGCGCTGGTGTTTACCTGGTGGTAATCAGGCAGTGTTGCGTGCTGCCCGGTTACTGCCAGGTTAGTTCTGGAGCCCTTACCACCACTTAAATGGGTGACAGTAAGGGCTCCCTCCTGAAATGTCTGTGCTTCAAGTGCTTTACTTGTCGCAATGCCATTTCCTGCAGAAAAGAAAATGAAGGGAGAGATCAATAACATGGTCCGTGATTTCAAACTCACTTCTCATCATAAGCTTTATTTCAGCAAAGCATTTTTGGTTTTGGAAGTAGTATAACATTCTAGGTCCCTGCTCCAGAGTAGTGCCACTCAAAGATAGTGAGAGGGTGGGATAGTCTGAGAGACTAATAGGTGTTCTTCAAAAATTGGAAGGGAATATGAGTGTGTGTGTGTGTGTGTGTGTGTGTTTTGAAAGGGAGGGAGGGTTGCTAAGAGCCTTCCAGTCAGGCAGTCTAGAGATGTAGGAGATGTTGGTGCTGGGCTACCCACCCAGGGGCACAGTAGAGGGCTTGGTACTCCACCACCAGAGGCCAAGAGGAGGAGAAAGGAAGGGCAAAAAGTGGGCCTTTTTTTTCTTGAGACAGGGAAGTGAGAGGACAAAGGGCTTAAGCCAAAACCTTAGCTTAACACTGTAAGGGCACAGGGAGTCAAAAGTAGAAGATCCTTCAGCAGTGAAGAACAGATAAATTGATCATGTGTTCCACATTCCAGGAAATGGACAAATAGTGGAACCATAGAGTTTCAGAATCTGTGCCAGTTATCCAATTTAAGAGAGAAGATAGGACTAAAGTCCCAGGTGCATTCTACTAGCCTTGAGCAAAAACGGGTCATAAATAAATTGTATTGTAAACAGGAAAGTACCCAAGGGAAGGACACATTTTTCTGTGAGGAGCAATTGGACAGAAGAAAGAGGGAGAGGTAACCAAAATCCACTCTGGACTCTAAATACTTTGAGGGGCATTTTCGATAGATTGTCTAAATCAGAATTTGCATGTTTTACAAAAATGTCCAAATTCTGAGCAGGAAAGGTCATTTTCAAAAAAGATAGGCATCTATCTTTTGCGTTCAAAAATGCTATGGACGTCTTGTGATTTGGACGTTCTTTTTTGGTCCATTTTCGAACAAAAGATGTCCAAATGCAAGCTGTCAAAAAGAGAGGAGGAGTGGCTTAATGGTTAGTGCAGTAGGCTTTGATCCTGGCAGCATGGGTTCAAGTCCCACTACTGCTCCTTGTGACTTTGAACAAGTCAAATACATAATGGGGCATTTTGGGATATGACATCTAAGTCTGAATTTGGACATTTTTTGTAAAACGTCCAAAATCAGAACAGGAAAAGTCATTTTCTACAAAAAAAAGTCTATCTTTTCATTTTGAAAACGCTGTTTCGAAAAATGTTTTGTGATTTGGGGGAGTAAGGGGAGGGGATCCCTGATTCCCTTCAGTAGTCATCAGGTCACTTGGGGCACTTTGGATGTGTAGTAGAAGAGTAGCCTAGTGGCTAGTGGCTAGTGCAGTAGACTGTGATCCTGGGGAACTGGGTTCCATTCACACTACAGCTATTTTTTTTTTAATAAAAACAGGTCTAGCCAGGGGAGGGTATGCTATTCAGTGTACCACAGTTTTTCTTACTGCATGGTTTCCCTTTACTTCCCCCTCTTGTCTGCAAAAAAGAATATGAGAGATGTTGGGCTTTTAGTGTCCAATTACTATGATCTATGGAAGGATAGTAGATGAGCTTGGAATAGGGGGAGGAGGGGATAGCTATTTAAACATTGATGACTGTGAATCTTGTTCTGTATGTATAATGTTTATTTGATTTGTTAATTGATCTATGTCATCAATAAAAATTATTGAAACATAAAAACAGGTCTAGCTCAAAACATCTAAGTTTTAGTCTTGGACGTTTTAATTTTGTTCCATTATGGCTGAAAGACGTCTAAGTCTTAGGAACGCCCAAGTGTCGCCTTGAACACACCCCTGGCATGCCCCCTTGAGATTTAGATGTCGTTCTGATGGATTTCAGAGAAAGACATCTAAAAATAGGTTTCGAAAATACTGATTTGGACATCTTTGTGAGATAAATGTCCAAATGCAGACATGTCACCTTTTGGATGTTTTTCTCTTTTGAAAATGAGCCTGTTTGTCACCTAGAAAGGGAGTGGAGATTAGGCTATTGGGGTTTCTATCAATACCAGGACAATAATGAGGAGGAACAGAGAGATCTAGGAGAGTCCACAAACCACTCCATTAAGGAGCAGCACAAAGAAGAGATACCAGAGAGTGAAAGCAACAACTCATGACCAAGGAGACTAGAGGGGCATTATCGAAAGGGTCGTCCTCATTTATATTTGGATGTCCTCACAAAACATCCCCAACCAGGGGTGGGGAAACCCGTATTTTCAAAACAAGATAGACGTCCATCTTTCGTTTCGATAATATGGTCAGGGATGTCCAAATCCTGAAATTTAGTTGTCCTTAGAGATGGTCATCCCTAGACTTGGTTGTTTCTGATTTTCTGCAATAATGGAAACCAAGGACGTTCATCTCAGAAACAACCAAATGCAAGCCATTTGGCCATGGGAGGAGCCAGCATTTCTAGTGCACTGGTCCCCCTGACATGCCAGGACACCAACTGGGTACCCTAAGGGGCACTGCAGTGGACTTCATAAATTGCTCCCAGGAACATAGCTCCCTTACCTTGTGTGCTGAGCCCCCCAAATCCCCCCAAAACCCACTACCCCCAACTGAACACCACTACCATAGCCCTTACGGGTGAAGGGGGCACGTAGATGTGGTGCAGTGGGTTTCTGGTGGGTTTTGGAGGGCTCGCTGTTTCCTCCACAAACGTAACAGGTAGGGGGGGCTGGGCCTGGGTCCGCCTGCCTGAAGTGCACTGCACCCACTAAAACTGCTCCAGGGACCTGCATACTGCTGTGATGGACCTGAGTATGACATCTGAGGCTGGCAATCAATATTTTTAAAGATATTTTTTGAGGGTGGGAGGGGGTTAGTGACCACTGGGGGAGTAAGGGGAAGCCATCCCCGATTTTCTCTGGTGGTTATCTGGTCATTTCGGGCACCTTTTTGTGCCTTGGTCATAATAAAAACACGACCAGGTAAAGTCGTCCAAGTGTTCATAAGGGACATCCTTGTTTCTTTTGATTATGGGTAGAGGATGTCCTAGTGTTATGCACGCCCAAGTCTCGCCTTTGCTATGCCTCCGATATGCCCCCTTGAAGTTTGGCCGTCCCTGCGACGGAAAGCAGTTGGGGACGTCCAAAATCGGGTTTCAATTATACCGATTTGGACGACCCTATGAGAAGGACGCCCATCTTCCAATTTATGTCGAAAGATGGGTGTCCTTCTCTTTCAAAAATGAGCCCACTAGTAAAACCAGTGCTGTGAGCAAGTTTAACACTTCTTATCTTCATTTAACCCTTTTCTGGTTGGCATCATGTCTAATTATTTTTATTGCCCTTCTTTTATACATTTTTTGTTTGTCTGGGGAGTGCCTATTAAAGGGGTGTTTTTATATATATATCACTACTTGCCTTCCTTGTTTTTCCAGTTTGAGTAGATTGCTCCTGCTCAGGGGTTGTTGAGAGACTTCTATGCCACCCACCAAGGACAATTTATCAGTGTTTGTATGCTTGGGGAAAGAATGGTAGAGAACTGTGTGATTTCTGGCCACAACAGACAAAAAATATTATTTTGTACCCCCATCAGAGGTCACCCTCAGCCACATCATTTGAGGACTAGCTACACAAATCTTCCACCTTATTAAGTGTTAAAACCTATCATAAGCTGTGTAATGTCAGAGGTCACGTGGAGGGGCATAATTGAACGGAAACGTCTATCTCCATGAGCGTTTATCTCCGAGAACGGGTCCGTGAAGGGGCGGACCGAACTGTATTTTCGAAAAAAATAGACATCCATGTTTTATTCGACAATTTGTGAGCTGGGCGTTTTTGTTTTTCAGTGATAATGGAAAATGAAAGCGCCCAGCTCAAAAACAAATAAATCCAAGGCATTTGTTCGTGGGAGGGGCCAGGATTCGTAGTGCATTGGTCCCCCTCACATGCCAGGACACCAACCGGGCACCCTAGGGGGCACTTTTACAAAAACAAAAAAAAAAGGTAAAAGAGCTCCCAGGTGCATAGCACCCTTCCCTTGTGTGTTGAGCCCCCCAAATCCCCCTCAAAACCCACTGCCCACAAGTCTACACCATTACTATAGCCCTAAGGGGTGAAGGGGGGCACCTACATGTGGGTAAGGTGGGTTTGGTGGGGTTGGACGACTAAGCATTAAGCAGCACAATTGTAACAGGTAGGGGGGATGGGCCTGGGTCCACCTGCCTGAAGTCCACTGCACCCCCTAACAACTGCTCCAGGGACCTGCATACTGCTGCCTGGGAGGTGGGTATGACATTTGAGGGTGAAAATAAAAAGTTGTGAAACATCATTTTTTGTGGTGGGAGGGGGTTAGTGACCACTGGGGGAGTCAGGGGAGGTCATCCCCGATTCCCTCTGGGGGTAATCTGGTCATTTAGGGCACTTTTTGGGGCCTTATTCGTAAAAAAACAGGGTCCAGGAAAAGTGCCCTAAATTCTAGCTACAAACGCATACTTTTTTTTCCATTATCGGTGAAAGGCGCCCATCTCTCCTCGGCCGATAACCACGCCCCAGTTCCACCTTTGCCACGCCTCCGACACGCCCCCATCAACTTTGTACGCTTCCGCGATGGAGTGCAGTTGAAAACGTCCAAAATCGGCTTTCCATTATACCGATTTATTCGTTTTTGTGAGATAAACGTCTATCTCCCGATTTGGGTCGAAATCTAGGCGTTTTTCTCTTTCAATTATAAGGTAGATAGGGTTTCATTTAACCAATAAATTTTGGTTGGTTGAGTCAACTGTATAACCCATGGGTTATGAATCAGACTCAGCACTTGCTAGTTTTTATATTTTACCATGATACCATACTAAAGATGTTAGGAATCCCTAGACATACACACCCTCATTCTATAATCTTAGTGCCTAAATGAAGTGCCATTCACATGCTAAGATTACATGTGGATAGTGGTGCATATCCACATGAATGTAACATTCACTCGCTCAAGCGCAATTCTGCAAATTGTGTGCATTTGCAAGGGGGCTATAAATGTGTAAGGCATGCATAGGTCCCACATTTGCATGAATAACATCTAGAATACTTTGTTATGCACTAAAGTGCAACATTTGTGCAACTTACCAAGGAACAGGCATAAGTGCTTGCTCCTAAACATTGATCTATAAGTGCCAACTTAAGCTGTATTCTATAACACATCTGAGTGCCCAGATCCTGTTATAGAATAGTGCTTACCCTCTAATTCTATAAATGTCACCAAAAACTGCATGCGCAAATTTGGGCATGTACCTAATTTGCGCACAATTTAATTGAATAATGAGCTAATTAGTGTCAGTAATTGGCTTTTTAACAAGCAATTATTGGCATGAATTAGATTTAATTAGCATTTATGTGAGTAATGGGCTCCACGCCAAAAATTTACATTGATCTGAAACAGGGGACACAGAAATGGGAGGATCATAGGCGTAATGGGGGCATTCCTAAAATGAACGCATGTTGTTATAGAATAACAGAGATACACGTCTAATGTAGGCAAGTACATGTGAACCACATTTCAGAATGTTGCAAATGGCCGCTCCTAAAGTTAGTCACGATTCTGGGGCATAAGCGCTATTCTATAAACAACACCTAACTTTAAATGCGGCTTAAAGAATAGCGCTTTTTTTCAGCATCAATTTTTTGGGCGCTATATATAGAATTTAGCCCTTACTGCCCAGCATTTCACATTCATTTTGGTGCCTATGTTTTAGCACACTCTTCTGTTTTAGTGAGCTCTCCTGAACTGTCCCCACAGAGGCGCCTATTATTCACCTATTTTATAAAGACACACAAGCATCTATGCTTCCTTATAAAATATTTGCACAAATCCTGCAGAAATCACACCTAGGTGTAAATGTACATACTTGTAATACATACGATCACGTGCATTTTATAAAAAGCACACATAAACTATGACTTTGCTCAAACTCTACCCCAGAGCATGACTACCTTACATAAGAACATTAGAATATCCATACTGAGTAAGACCAATGGTCCATCTAGCCCAGTATCCTCCAGGTCACAAGTACCTGGCAGAAAACCTAATACTAGCAACTGTTCAAATATGCCTGTTTAAAAAAACTTGATTGATTTTTATTTGTAATGGTGTTATGTTGTAAGTTTGTTTCGTTTTTTTTATATTATGATTGTAATCTTGTGATCCGCTAAGAACTATGGATTAAGCGGAATATAAATTTTGTAATAAATAAATATAATAGAGGTGTAACCTAATTTTATAAGTTGCAATTTATATGTATAAATCAGCATTTTACATAGAAGAAATGGTTGATATAGCTTCCTCAAAGTGTCAAAACTTGTGTGCTACAACCTTCAGTACTAAAGCGTAAAGAGCTGAATTTGCTCCTTCTTCTGCAAACCTGTGGGATTTTTGTGTTTGGCCGCGGCAGTAAATCTTTTCCAGCTGAATAATCAAAAACAGCTTTTTCACTTCCAGTGCCTGGGTTTTTTGGCTCCCCCTGTGAGAGAGAATGAAGAGTCTGCTAATGATTTGTCCTTACTAAGATGGAAGAGGAAGAAGGTACAGCTGAGAAACATGCACAAGGAACTTGGGGAAGATTAACACCAGAAGCCAGTGGAGGATATGAAGTAATGTTGCCTGTGCTAGTTAGGCCTTTTGAAATAGATATGCAGCTCTAACCTGCAGCCTAAAGGGAGCTCTCTAGTGAAACATTAAAATGCCATTTATGATTCTGTCTCTCAAGAATAGTGCACAATGGATAATCTAGAAAAAACAAATAACAGCTTTTCTCTCCTGGTATGGAAAAACTTTGAATACATCTAGAAAGAAAAAGTAGACATTCATATAATTAGACTGAGGTAAATTTTTTACATTATCTATTTGTGAAAGAGGAAAACGTTTTCCATACAATATATATTAGGCCATGTTCTGTTCCTTTCCCCTTCATTTGAAAGATGGATGCAGTGAGCTGTCCATGTAGTAGCCCACTATTGCATTGCAGGAGATATGTAGCTACGAGAAATTGGCACTGCAGTTTAGTGTAAAATTGCCTTTTCTTTAATTGCATTTTAGAGGGTTTTGCAATACAAAGTAGGAAACATGTATCACTTAGCCAATTATGCAATTAGAAGGTGATTTTGTAAGGGATTTTTGTGTGTGTATATGCCAGCATACATGCATGAAGAACCTCTTATAAAATTACCTTACATATTAAAATGCATGCAGTGCAATTAGGCACATACTTATATGTGACTTTAAAGGAGGTCCGGCCAATTATCAAAGCGATTTAAGCGGGCAGGAGACTCTCCTGCCCGCTTAAATCGCTTACCATTGCCTAAACCCTGATTTTCAGCTGCACTAAATTGAGCAATGCTGCTGAATATCTCTTTTGACCAGCCCCAGAACAAGTGGGCAGGTCAGAGGCAGTACTGTGGGTGGAGCCAGGGGAGAAGCTAGGGGTTATGCAGGTGCCTGCAATATTCAGAGCTGGGAATCGCATAGCTAAGTAGGTTAATTTTGGACAGCTCAGCCACAAGGAGCAGGAGTGAAGGAACTCTGCTCCTGCCCCCAATGACCCCTACAGATCACCAGAGACATCAGGTGGGCCCGGAGGTGGGAGGAAGGGTTTGGGGTACAGGGGGATCATTCAGGGTGGAGGGGCAGGCCTTTGATGCCTGTGGGCTGGGGGGAGGGACCATCAGAAGGTATTACTTAGTTATCAGGACAACAGACCAATGATAGCAATCATTTGTGACTTCCTCATTGGTCCAGTTTTCAATTTTCATAGATTTCACAGAATTTGCTTTGGGGCTCATTTTCAAAAGAGAAAAACGTTCAAAAAGTGACATAAATCTGCATTTAGACTTATTTTTTTCATAAAAACTTCCAAATTGGTATTTCAAAAGCAATTTTCAGACTTTTTTCTATGAAGTTGGTCAGAAGTGTGTGCAAATCACATGGGGCCGTGTCAGGGGTATGTTAAGGGTGGGATCTGGTTGTTCCTAACACTTGGAAGTTTTTCAGCCATAATAGAAGAAAACAAAACTGACCAGGACTAAAACTAAGATGTTTTGAGTTAGACCTGTTTTTATATTGAATAAGGCACAACAAGATGGCCACTTGAGGGAATCAGAGATGACATCCCCTTACTCCCTCAGTAGTCACTGACCCCCTCCCACCTCCAAAAATGTGATTAAAACATTACTTACCTGCCTCTATGCCAGCCTCAGATGTTATACTCAGGTCTATTAGAGAAGCATGCAGGTCCCCAGAGTAGTCTAGTGGTGGGTGCAGTGCACTGCAGACAGGTGGACCCAGGCCCATACCTCACCCTACCTGTTACACTTGTGGTGGAAACACTGAGCCCTCCAAAACTCACCAGAAACCCACTATACCCACATATAGGTGGCCCCATCATCCATATGTGTGTACAGTGAAGGGTACATTCCACACCTCTATTTACTTCCCTCGCCCTTAATTGTCTTGTCTGTCTATACTATTTTTAGATTGTAAGCTCTATTGACCAGGGACTGTCTCTCTATGTCAGGTGTTCAGTGCTGCGTGTGTCTGGTAGTGCTATACAAATGTTAATAATAATAATAATAATAATTTTATTTATTTATTTATTGCAGTAGTGTACAGTTGGGGGTAGTGGTTTTTTGGTGGGTTTTGGGGGGGCTCAGCAAACAAGATAAGGGAGCAGTGGTGAAATGTGTACCTGGGAGCATTTATTTGAGGTCCACTGCAGTGTCCCCTAGGGTACCTCATTGCTCTCCTGGGATGTCTGTGTGACCAGTCTACTAAGAATTCTGGTTCCTCCTACATCCCAGTGGCTTGATTTTGTGTGTTTTTCACTTGGGCGTTTGTTTGGTTTTTTTTTTCAAAAATGGACCAAAAAGATAAACACACAGAGCAAAAAAACATCTAGCAAATAGCCATTAAAAAAAAAAAGATAGATGTTGTTCTGTTTTGAAAATGGATATATTCCCCACTTGAAATACGTTTTTAGCAAAACGTCAAAAGTTGGATTTAGATGTCATATCGAAAATGCCCCTCCACATATCATCCAAAAAAAAGACCAACTTATGTTAGTATAAATCGGGAACTAACTGCCCAATTTTGGTAGTTAGGCTTATTAGTGAATATTAGTAATTAGGTGCCCTCTATGTTAATTAACAGTTGAAGGTTTCACTTGTCCGGTTCATAAAATATGAGCACAAATTCTGCAGAACCACCCACGAGGCTTTAAAACAATAGGCTAAAAATAGGTGCTGACATGGCTTTCACACATCAGTGATCTGTTGCGAAATGATCTTCTTAAAGGGCGATTCCATAAAGTGGTGCCTAGAGCTATGCACCACTTACACACATCAAAAGTGCCATCAAATTGACAGTTAGGCACCTATGAGAACTAGGCACTATTCTATATGGTAGCACTTAAGTGCCACAGCACCTAATTGCAAAGGGGTGTGGTGTATATGTGGGTGGAGCAACCGTGGGCCATGGGCTTGTCCAGGGGTGGCTTGACCATTAGGCCACCTAATGTGGGGACCTCAGGCAACATTTATCAGGAGCGTCACCTCGGAGGGGTGGCATTTCCCCCTTAGCGGCGTTTTACCTCACGGTGACGTTCCAAACCCGGCAGTGGCAGCGAATCCCATATACTGCCCTGCTGCTGCCGGCACCTGCCTCTTCCCTTTACTGTGGCTGCCTGAGCCTCTGACAAAACAGGAAGTTACATCAGAGAGGCGGCTGCAGTAAAGGGAAGAGGCGGGTGCCGGCGGCGGCAGGGCAAAGTATGGGAATCGCTGAGGAGTTTGGAACGTCACCATGAGGTAAAGCACCGTGAAGGGAAGGGCAGCATCTCAGCCTGGGAGGGAGGCGGCATCTCAGCCCAGGGAACCGCGGCATGTTAGCTCCACCTCAGGTGGCATCTTACCTTGGCCAGCTCTGAGCGTTTCACCGAGTTAGACATGTAGTGTTTGGAATATTATAAACTAGGCATGTCACTTGGTGCAGTTAGTTGTGCCAATTTACACCTACCATTGACATGGTGTAAGACTGCGTGCCTACACATAGGTTCATCAATGCCAGCCTTACACTAGTATTCTATAACAGTCTTGACACCAAGATGGCATTATAGAATTGACACTAAGACCAGGCATTGAGGCACCTAGGCTGAGGTGCCAGTGCATAGAATTGCCCTTCATGTGCACACATATACACACACTCATAATCCCCAGGATTCTATATATGGTGCCTTAATTTCTGCATGGAAATCGAAGCATATTCTATATATTGGTTAACTAGCTAATCAGCACTGTTAATTTGACATTAACAAGCAATTATCAGTACTAATTGGCATTAAAAATTTATGTGCATAATTCGTTAAGTGTATTCTATAACGTAGTGTGCCTAAATTCTAAGTTGTATAGTTGAAAAGGGGGTATGGCCATGGGCGGGATGTGGGCATTTCTAAAATCTATGTGCATTCTTATAGAATGCACCTGCTCTGCACCTAATTTAGGTGTCGAGATTTACACCAAGTAAAACATGGCGTAACTGGCTGTGACTATATTTAGTCATATGGTGAGGAGCTTGGCATTATTCTATATACCATGTGGAAATTTAAGCCCAATCTATAAAATGTAGGCATGCTTTGCAGAATGCGTTTAAGTGTGTTTTTTTTAATGCAGAATTATCAGATGCCATATATATAGAATCTAGCCCTATGTGCATAAGTGTTTAAAATAATGGCATATACAGTGGTGGAAATAAGTATTTGATCCCTTGCTGATTTTGTAAGTTTGCCCACTGACAAAGACATGAGCAGCCCATAATTGAAGGGTAGGTTATTGGTAACAGTGAGAGATAGCACATCACAAATTAAATCCGGAAAATCACATTGTGGAAAGTATATGAATTTATTTGCATTCTGCAGAGGGAAATAAGTATTTAATCCCTCTGGCAAACAAGACCTAATACTTGGTGGCAAAACCCTTGTTGGCAAGCACAGCGGTCAGACGTCTTCTGTAGTTGATGATGAGGTTTGCACACATGTCAGGAGGAATTTTGGTCCACTCCTCTTTGCAGATCATCTCTAAATCATTAAGAGTTCTGGGCTGTCGCTTGGCAACTCGCAGCTTCAGCTCCCTCCATAAGTTTTCAATGGGATTAAGGTCTGGTGACTGGCTAGGCCACTCCATGACCCTAATGTGCTTCTTCCTGAGCCACTCCTTTGTTGCCTTGGCTGTATGTTTTGGGTCATTGTCGTGCTGGAAGACCCAGCCACGACCCATTTTTAAGGCCCTGGCGGAGGGAAGGAGGTTGTCACTCAGAATTGTACGGTACATGGCCCCATCCATTCTCCCATTGATGCGGTGAAGTAGTCCTGTGCCCTTAGCAGAGAAACACCCCCAAAACATAACATTTCCACCTCCATGCTTGACAGTGGGGACGGTGTTCTTTGGGTCATAGGCAGCATTTCTCTTCCTCCAAACACGGCGAGTTGAGTTCATGCCAAAGAGCTCAATTTTTGTCTCATCTGACCATAGCACCTTCTCCCAATCACTCTCGGCATCATCCAGGTGTTCACTGGCAAACTTCAGACGGGCCGTCACATGTGCCTTCCGGAGCAGGGGGACCTTGCGGGCACTGCAGGATTGCAATCCGTTATGTCGTAATGTGTTACCAATGGTTTTCGTGGTGACAGTGGTCCCAGCTGCCTTGAGATCATTGACAAGTTCCCCCCCTTGTAGTTGTAGGCTGATTTCTAACCTTCCTCATGATCAAGGATACCCCACGAGGTGAGATTTTGCGTGGAGCCCCAGATCTTTGTCGATTGACAGTCATTTTGTACTTCTTCCATTTTCTTACTATGGCACCAACAGTTGTCTCCTTCTCGCCCAGCGTCTTACTGATGGTTTTGTAGCCCATTCCAGCCTTGTGCAGGTGTATGATCTTGTCCCTGACATCCTTAGACAGCTCCTTGCTCTTGGCCATTTTGTAGAGGTTAGAGTCTGACTGATTCACTGAGTCTGTGGACAGGTGTCTTTCATACAGGTGACCATTGCCGACAGCTGTCTGTCATGCAGGTAACGAGTTGATTTGGAGCATCTACCTGGTCTGTAGGGGCCAGATCTCTTACTGGTTGGTGGGGGATCAAATACTTATTTCCCTCTGCAGAATGCAAATAAATTCATATACTTTCCACAATGTGATTTTCCGGATTTAATTTGTGATGTGCTATCTCTCACTGTTACCAATAACCTACCCTTCAATTATGGGCTGCTCATGTCTTTGTCAGTGGGCAAACTTACAAAATCAGCAAGGGATCAAATACTTATTTCCACCACTGTACATGCACATGTGCACACATATGCATGTGAATGGCAAAATTATACTTAAGCACTACTCTGAAAATATCTGCTTAACTTATGTTGCATGTATTTGCAAGGGGGGCATGTATAGGGGCAGAGTATGGTCAGGATATAGGTGGGGCTACCACTTACACCCGTAATTTACAGCATATTATAATCTATTTGCAGCCCTGCTGCATTTAAGCACATGCATTTACACTAGCTCTGTGGCTGGCATAAGTGTGTGTGCTTGAATGTTAGGCCTGCCAATATGAAGTTGCTCTACACAGTGTCTGGAAAAAATGGGACCCCTTACATAGTTTCAAAATACTTTGCAATTGTTTAAACGTTTAGTATGACCTTTGAAAACACATTAGTCCAAACTTGGCAAATGTTATGCACTGTGTGCCTTATTTTGTCACAAAAATTTAATCGCAACTTTATCTTCTTCGCTAAACCCCATTTTAAAACGGATCTTAACGGTCACTTCCTGAATGGCGTTGTTTTGAAAACAGGGATCATCCAATTTTTACAGCATCTTGCAGTAACACCTGTCAATAATAGTAATATTTTTTTAATAGTAGTACATTTGTTTTTGGGTTATTTGGAAAAATGTTTGGGGGTCCCATTTTTGTTCTCTGGACACCATGTAGTATTTTATAATGGAACCTAGATACCATGGCTCTATTAACTATGGTGCTACTACATGGCTTCAGGTTGCCTAAAACTAGGAACCTATTTATAGAATTACCTCCTTAGGAGTCATTCTCATTTTAGGTGGCAGAAAAGTGCATAACTGCTATTGTAGTCATTTACATTTTTAAATTCTCTTATAGAATACCAACTAGCAGAGAGAGACACAGCACGATTCAGTAGTGTATACAATGCCAGAATTCTATCATTTATGCATGTTCATGCAAATATCTATTTGTAGGCATTGGTGTAAATGATTGTGACTTAAATATAGGGCACATTTTCACCTTCCTTTGCTAGACTTCTATAAAGAGAATAGGCACCATAACCAGTGCCTATAAGTGAGTGCCCTTATAGGTACCCTCCACATGGGCAGCCTTAGTCATTTTCAAGATTACACAAGATCTTATACTGACCTTATTTGTTGAAGCTTTATAGCTTTAGCAGTTATTGCAGGCTGACTTTGTTAAAGGTTCCATTTAGAAGTTTTGGAATATCTTTGTTCTATTTACATTATTCTCTAAGAGCTATTTACTCAATGGTAGGTAGATTTAATCTGTGTTACTATGACAAAATTCATACAGAAAAATTAAAGCAAGATGACAGATGTTGCAACACGTATGAATGGCCCTCTTTTGGTAATATGCTAGAACAGCATGACTCAGCAGTAGTGAGAAGAAATATACAGTCACAAATATGTATACAGTAGATTGAAAGACAGTTCATAGAAAGACAGGATATGATGACAGGAAGGGGCAGTGAAGCCCATCTAGACCCTAGTAATCTCTGGTTTTCCTGTCACTTCGTCACAAAAAGGATCCTCTATGCTTATCCCAGGCCTTCGTATTGAATTCTCTTACTACTGATTATTATTAGGGTTGATGTTCATAGCCGTTTGTTTACTTAAATTCAAGAGTTTGTTGGATAATTGACACATTTTAATTTTTGGATCAGCCATCTTGATATCTGGCTACAACTAAACCAGTTAAATGAGAGATGACTTCAGATAGTCCACTCTTGTTTCTGTATTTTCCCATTGTTCCCTTTCCCCCCTTTGCCTGTCTCCACTCTTTTCTCTCCCCCAGTCCCTGTCTAGAAGTGTTTTCTGGTATGATAGATTATCTTTCCTCTCAATTTTGTAGTTCCTTTCTGTTTTAAATTATTTGGATTATCGTAAACCACTAAGATATGCTAGTTAGCCATGGTAGTATAGCAAATTATTATTATTACAAGTGAAAGAGGCCCGTTTCTGAACCAAATGAAATGGGCGCTAGCAAGGTTTTCCTCCCCTACACTCCCCCTTCTCCCTCCCTCCCTGCATACCTACCGACCCCTTGGTCATTCAGACGCCATTGCTCCACGCACCGTACACCATTGCTCCGCCCTCGGTGTGTGACGCCATTGCTCCGCCCTCGACGTCATCACGGCGACTTGGCGATTTCGGTGGCTTCACCACCACGAACCCTTCGAACCTGTGTTGAAGGAAGTGACGTCAGTGGCTTGGCTTCGCTGACGTCAGTGTCTTCAGAACATTGAGGGTGAGTTTTATTATATAGGATTATTATTATTATTAACATTTGTATAGCGCTACCAGACGCACGCAGCACTGAACATCCAACATAGAGAGAGACAGTCCCTGCTCAAAAGAGCTTACAATCTAAACTAATAAACTAGAACTATAAGTGGTTAAAGTAGATTGCATAAATAGCAGGTCTTAGTTAACTGGATAAAGATGCCTGGTTAGCATTAACTTGCACCGTATAATGGCACTAACTTAACCTGGTTAACCAGTTATGTGGCTAAATATCCTGTTAAACTTAACCAGATAACATATCTGGTTAACTTTAACAAGATATGGTGTTACTGAATACAGCCTCATTATTATTATTATTAATGTTATTGTGTGTATAGCATATATTAGATTGTACACAGCACTGTAGAAATATAAACAATTTGCATTCTACCACCTCCATTGGGAGGCTATTTTATGCATATGCCATACGTTAAAAGCACACTTTTCTATTTGTGTAGATGGCTGAATGGGGCAAAATAGCATTACATACTTTTAGAAATGCTATATTCTCACATTATTTCTCTTCCTCAACCTGAACCACAAGAATGCTGTCTTTTAAAGTAGGTAAAAATATCTGTGCTTTGGAAGCCACAAGTACTTTTAGTCACATTTGAGAAGGGAAATTTTCAATCAGCCCATTATACTTTAAATAATTGCCTTTGGAAATGCTTCTCATAAAGACCAACCTCTTTCTGTAGATCGCTCAAGTCCTAGCAGAGTAGCAGTAGCCTGTGACTAATGTTGCCTGTTTCCCTTCTGCTATAAAAAGGATTTTTTTCTCCCCCTGCCTCTCGGTGGATCCCAGCCTGTGTCTGTCTCTCTTTCTACCCTTCCTAGGTCTCTGACTTCTTTTTTTTTTTTTACTGCTTTAGCAAGAGCCCAATAACATGCTCCATAGTAAGGAACAAAATGAGCCTCTCAAGTGTGCCCATTTATAGCTGATGCAATCTGCTCTTATCGCTTCCCTCCAGGTGACAAGAAAATTTCAGATTTAATTAGCTTGCTTTATTTGTCATATACTTTATCACACTTTAGTACCTACTGCAAGAATAACTTAATTACACAACTGATCATTTGCATTAAATTAGCATAATTTTCACTAACACGTGGTGTCATTCATCATGGCTGACACACATCACTTTACCATGTACTAATCAGACAGAGTATTCATTAGTACATGCTGTGATACTGTTATCGCGCTTTAAGTTGCCTTATATATTATAGTAATAAAATAGATGATAGCAATTAAAGTGCATTTGATCCATTCAGTCTACTCAGTTATTTTGGTCTATAGTGTAAGGATATATTCCAGCTACCGGCTAGAGAAATTTGACTGCCTACGGGACATTGTTCCTTATTTATTTATTTATTAGGATTTATTTACCACCTTTTTGACAGAATTCACTCAAGTCAGTGTACAGTAAGAATAAATCAAACATGAGCAATAGGCAATTACAGCAGTAAAAATATTCAAATAACAATACAAAGGGGTCCTTTTACTAAGGTGCACTGAAAAATGGCCTGCGGTAGTGTAGATGTGTGTTTTGGGTGCGCGTTTTAGCGCACTTACAAAAAATGCCTTTTTTCCCGAAAATAGACATTCGGCAAAATGAAAATTGACGCGCATCCATATTGAGTCTGAGACCTTACCACAAGCCATTGACCTAGCGATGAGGTCTCACGGGGTAACCAGGCAGTAATGGTCTACACACGTCAAATTCTACTTGATGCACGTAGCTGCCGCGCGTCAGAAAATAAAATATATTTTTCAGACGCGCGTCAAAATTGAAATTACTGCAAGGGCAGTGGTGTGCTGGTGCAGGCTCTCACAGGCTCGCAAGAGCCGGTTGTTAAGTTTTTAAGAACTTTGGGAGCCGGTTGTTAAAGTAGGGCCCTCCATGGTTACTTTAACAACCGGCTCCCAAAATGTGGGCTTGGGCCCCCTGCTGACTTCTCTTTTACTTTGCTGGTGGGGATGCTGAGCCCTGCCAGCCAAGTAAATAGACTGCTGCTGCTCCCAGCTCCTTGTTTCCAGCTCTGAGCAGCAGGCTGGGACTTCTCCAGCATGTGTAAGAAGTTACAGCATGCTGCTCAGAGCAAGACATTGGGAGTGGTGGCAGTCTATTTATTGGTTGCCAGCAAAGGTATGCCTAGCGTGCCCGCACGAAGGGAGGGAGGAGAGAGGGGCAAGTGTTGCTCCCCCCCCCCCCCCCGGCTGCCCCTGGCCCTTCCAACTGCAGAGGTGGCTACGTCAGGAGAAAGAGCCTGTTGTTAAAAATTTACCAGCACACCCCTGTGCAAGGGCCACGTAGTAACTGGGTAGTAACTCCATTCTGGCACGCATTGGGCTCACGAAGGTGCCTACGCAGCTTAGTAAAAGGGCCTCAAAGTATGGCATAGTTTACTACTCACAATGTCAACACAATACGCAATAGAACATTTTCATTGATGGTGAAGGGTATAAGTAAAGATGGATCATATAGATAGGTAAGAGAATAAGAAGAGTTAGAAAGTAAGGCAACTAATTTAAAGAAAGTTGTTCCTTATCAAACCTGGTTTTGGAAACAAGGTCCCGGACTTAATCCAACAATCAGCATCCTCATGTCTTACCACCAAGCTACCAAATAGATGCTAAAACTAGTAAGGATGGTACCAGACCTTTACCAGCCTAACAGCATGAGCCTGGATAGTTTCTGGTTAGTACTACAATTACCCTTATATGTTAGCAATTTTTGATCATCCCAGTCACTAGCATCTCAAACCTTTAAGGATTTGTGCTCATTATCAGAGTAAGAGAGTCCTCTTAGAACATTCAGCCTTTATCTCTAAGAGCTATTGATTTGAAGGATAATGGGAGGTACTATACGTTTAAAAATATAGACTTCTACGGTCTGTGCCCTGATTGAGGTTTAATAGATGTGGATGGGCTGGAGTGGAACTGTTCAGGGGCTTGTTCAGAAATTTGAGAACAAGGTCAGTCAGTGCCAGGCAGACTTCTACGATCTGTGCCCTAACAGTGGCAAAAATCAATCAAGATCAGTTATACATAAAATGTATCACATCATACCATATGTATTGAGTTTATCTTGTTGGGCAGACTAGATTGTCCATACAGGTCTTTATCTGCCATCATCTGCTATGTTACTGTGGAGCTCATTTTCAAAAGAGAAAAATGTCCAAAAAGTGTCATAACGCCCAATTTGGATGATTTTCTTCTCAAAACATCCAAATCAGTATTTTCAAAACCTATTTTGCAGACTTTTATCTATGCTGTTCATCTGCAGTGTGTCCAGATTACAAGGGGCATGTCAGGGCATTTTTAAAGGCAGGATTAGGGCGTGCCTAACATGGATGTTTTACAGCCGTAATGGAACAAAATCAACACGTCCAGGACTAAAACTAAGCCATTTTGGTCTAGGTCTGTTTTTCAGAATGAATAAGGCACAAAAAGGTACCCTCAATGACCACTGGAGGGAATCAGGGATGACCCTCCCCCAATGATCCCCCAGTGGTCACTGACCTCCTACCACCCCCCCCCCCAAAAAAACGTGAATACAAATATGAGTTACTGGCCTCTATGACAGCCTCAGATGTTACAGTCAGATCTATTAGAGCAGCATGCAGGTCCCTGGATTAGTGCAGTGTACTATGGAGTGGGGGATGCAGGTCCTTATCTCCCTCTACCTGTTAAACTTGCAGATGAAACTGTGACCCCTCCCAAAGTTAGTGGGGGGCACTATGTTTTGTGTGGGTTTTGGAGGGCTCAGGGGACAAGACAAGGGAGGAAATGTGAAATGGGCACCTGGGAGCATTTTTATGAAGTGCACAGAAGTGCTCTCTAGGGTGCTTCATTGCTCTCCTGGGATGTCTGAGGGACCAGTCTACTAAAAATACTGGCTCCCCCTACACCCCAATGGTATGAATCTCTATGTTTTGCATTTATTCATTTTTTATTTAAAAAAATAGACCAAAAACACAACAAAACGTCCAAAACACAAAACCTTCAGCCAGGACCCAGATAAGTGCTGGTAGCTAGTTTATGGCCTGGTCATGCTCAGATATTCAATGCTGGTCTTTGAACATGGCCAGGCATTAAATATCCAGGTCTAATTTAGCTGGTGAGAATCTGCACTTTAAAAAATGCAGACTATTTCCATCTAAATATTGTCTCCTTGAATTTCTGGGTATGAGGATTGCTTGGCAACTTGGCTGCCTAGTACAAAGGTGGTGGACCTCATGCATTACATAGATAGGATTTTAGAGAGCGCTGGTGAGGTACATGTTTTGGTACATGTGTTTACCAAAAGCATAGTAAAATGTGGAGGGAGGTTCTGGAAGCCAAATTTAGGTTTTTGGATTGATATTTGAACTCCAGAACGTCCAGGGTAACAGAAATGCTGATGCAAATGATGGAACACTGAGGCAGGGTCTGCTACCGCCGGGAAGGAATCTGTACTTGTGAAAATTTGCCTGCTTGGAAATTATCTTAAAATTTGGGGGAAAGGGAGATTTGAGAGATTTGGATTAAACTGATAAATTAAGTCTATGTTTAAATTTTTGTATTTATTAATAATCAGTTAAGTTATAGCTTAACAGCAAAACTCTGTTTAGTATTTTTTAAAATTAGTTCAGGTTTGATTTCTTCCGCACCCCCAGGTTAAATCTTTGATTTATAGGTTGTTAAGCCAATTAAGAGGATAGCAGAGACATTTTTCAACTCAAGGTTTAATTAGGCATTTTTGTCAGTAAATTATTAGACCTTAGGGATAGACTAGTTATAGACCCTTGCAGTTCATCTTGAAGCAAACATAAACTGTATCATTTTAGACAGGTCTTAAAGGTAGGAATTGAGACATGCAGGTCAGTACGTCTCAAGTTTCACCAGTATTTTAGAACAGAATCTGCTGATGTAGTGCCTTTTCCAAAATACAGGAGAAATGGACGTTTATTCTCTGGGTATAAACTAGGAGTCACTGACAAGGAAAGGGATCTAGGTTTCATCGTTGATGATACGTTGAAACCAGTGGTGTGCTGGTAAATGTTAAACAACAGGCTCTCTCCCCGGTCTACCTCAGCCCCCCCCCCCCCACGTCCACCTCTGCGTCGTCCCCCCCCAAATTGCAGAGCTGGCTATAGCTGGGGAGTGAACCTGGGAAGGGGGGGGCAATGCATTACTCCAGGAAAAAAAAATTAAAATGATCCCAGGTTCCAATCTAATTAATGTTTAAAGTGGGATAAAATGCCATAAATAAGTAAATAAATATAAACTTTTAATGTTGAGCACCACCAAAGTGGACATATTCCAAACACTATAATGAAAATAAAATAATTTTTTTCTACCTTTGTTGTCTGGTGACTTTGTTTTTCTGATCATGCTGGCCCAGTATCCGATTCTGCTGCTATCTGTCCTCTTAACTCCGTTTCCAGGGCTTCCTTTCCATTTATTTCTTTACTTTCCACCTTTTTTCTTCATTTCTTGCCCTACATCCGTAAGTAAAAGCTTGGTCCTCCGCAGACTTGACTGTCCAGTGGATCCAGCTTCTGCCTATTTTCTTCATCCATGTGCAGTTTTTCTCCTCTCTTCCTTTTCCCTCATCTCATCTCCTTCCTCACTCTTCCCTCCCCTCCATCCATGTCCAGCATTTCTTCTCTCTTCCTTCCCTCCCCTCCAGCCATGTCCAGCATTTCTTCTCTCTCCCTTCCCCTCTCCTCCATCCATGTCCAGCAACCCTCCTCTCCCCCTGCCCTCCCCTCCATCCACCCATGTCCAACAACCCTCCTCTCCTCTCCCCTCCATCCACCCATGTCCAGCAAATCTCCTCTCCCCTGCCCTCCCCTCCATTCACCCATGTCCAGCAACCCTCCTCTCCCCCCTGCCATCCCCTCCATCCACCCATGTCCAGCAACCCTCTTCTCCCCCTGCCATCCCCTTTATCCACCTATGTTAACCATCTCCTTCCAGCCTCCCCCCAGCAGCCCATGTGAACCATCTCCCTTCTAGCTCCTCCCCTACTCAACACCAGACATTTCCTGCCTTCTTCCAGCCTCCCAGATTCCCGATCCCTCGCTCCCCAGGTCATCCATCATCTCCTGTATGCCCTCAGCTCCCTGATAGCCCTCGTTTCCTTCCTGTCACCGCCCTGCATTTAAATATTGTGTTTTTCCTCGAGTTGTGGCGCCGGCATTGAAAGCAGCAGGCTCGACTTGGCTCCAGCCTTCCCTCGCATGGTTCCACCCTCTTCTGATGTATTTCCTGTTTCCGCAAGGGTGGAACCATGAAAAGGAAGGCTGGAGCTGAGCCGAGCCTGCTGCTTTCAATGCTGGTGCCGTGACTCGAGGAAAAATACAATATTTAAAGGCAGGGCAGCAGCAGGAAAGAAACAAGGGCTATCGGGGAGCTGAGGGCAGACAGGAGATAATGGACGACCTGTGGAGTGGGGGAGCCTGCAGCTCGCGGGGTGGGGGAGGAGAGGCAAGCCGGCTCGCAACAAACGGCTTGCAAGATGCCAATAAATTTAACAACCGGCTCTTGCGAGCCGGTGCGAGCCGGCTCTAGCACACCACTGGTTGAAACCCACTGCTCAGTGTGTGGCAGCGGCAGCTAAGAAAGCAAATAGAATGTTAGGTATTATTAGGAATGGAATAGAAAACAAAAATGAGGGTGTTATAATGCCTTTGTATAGCTCCATGGTGCGACCATACCTTGAATATTTTGTGCAATTCTGGTCACCGCATCTCAAAAAAAGATATAGTAGAATTAGAAAAGGAACAGAGAAGGGTGACAAAAATGATAAAGAGGATGGGACGACTTCCCTATGAGGAAAGGCTAAAGTGGCTAGGGCTCTTCAGCTTGGAGAAAAGATGGCTGAGGGGAGTTATGATAAAGGTCTATAAAATAATGAGTGGAGTGGAACGGGTAGATGTGAATCGCTTGTTTATTCTTTCTAAAAATACTACAACTAGGGGGCACACAATGAAGCTACAAAGTAGTAAATTTAAAATGGATCAGAGAAAATATTTCTTCACTCAATTCATTGCCAGAAAATGTAGTAAAAACAGTTAGCTTAGCAGGGTTTAAGAAAAGGTTTGCATAGTTTCCTTAAAGAAAAGTTCATAAGCCATTATTAAAATGGACTTGGGGAAAATCCACAGCTTATTTTTAGTATTGTACTGTTATAGGATCTTGCCAGGTATTTATAACCTTGATTGGCCACTGTTGGAAACAGGATGCTGGACTTGATGGATCTTCGTTCTGTCCCAGTATGGCAATTCTTATGTTCTTATCCTTTTTAGAAAAATATATGTGTATAATATTGATGGGTTCAAACCCAGCATATAATCGGTTATGGAGCTCATTTTCAAAAGAGAAAAACGTACAAAAAGTAGCATAAATCTGCATTTGGACGTTTTTCTCACAAAAACATCCAAATTTGTATTTTCAAAAACAATTTTTTAGATTTTTTTTTCCATGAAGTCCATCAGAAGTGCATTCAAATCACAACGGGGAATGTCAGGGACGTGTTAAAGGTGGGATTTGGGTGTTCCTAACACTTGGATGTTTTTCAGCCACAATAGAACAAAACAAAACTGTCCAGGACTAAAACTAATACATTTTGAGCTAGACCTGTTTTTATAATGAATAAGGCACAAAAGGGTGCCCTAAATGGCCAGATGACCACTGGAGGGAATCAGTGGTGACCCCCTAATACCCTCCAATGGTAACTGTCCCCTCCCACCCCCCCACAAATGTGAATACAAATATGATTTAGCAACCTCTATGACAGCCTCAGATGTTAGAGAAAAGGTCTATTAGAGCAGCATGCAGATCCCTGGAGTAGTGTAGTGGTCAGTGCAATGCAGTGCACCATGGCGTGGGGGACTCTGGTCCCTATCTCCCTCTACCTGTCAAATTTGTGGTGGAAACTGTGAGTCCTCCAAAACTCATCAGAAACCCATTGTATCCACATATAGATGCTTCCTTCACCTATAAGGGCTATTGAAGTGGTGGTGTACAGTTGTGGGCGGGTTTTGGGGGTGCTCAGCAGACAAGATAAGGGAGCAATGGTGAGATGTGTACCTGGGAGCATGTTTTTGAAGTCCACTGCAGTGCCCCCTAGGGTGCCCCATTTATTTTCTGGGATGTCTGGGAGACTAGTCTACTAAAAATGCTGGCCTCTCCTACATCCAAATGGTGTGATTTTCTACGTTTTTCACTTGGACTTTTGTTGTTTTTTTTAAATCGAACAAAAAAAAAAAAAAACCAAAGCATCCAAAGCACAAAACCTTGATAGAAACAGTATTTTTGAAATCAAAAGATAGACGTTTTTCTTTTTGAAAAATTAACTTCTTTCTTACTCAGATTTTGGATGTTTTTTTGCAAAACATCTAAAATCAGACTTAAACGTCATATCGAAAATACCTCTCTGTGTCGCATAACTGGTTATGTTTGTAAGATTGCAAAGATTACACACAACCAGTTATGTGCCAGCACATAATGGTTATTTTTGTGATCTTAGAAACATAACTAGTTGTTATCCCGATGTTGTCACAGTGACCAGTTTGGATGGGGGGGGGGGAGGGACAAAAGCCACTGGGAGATTAAAAGGGCAACCCCCTAATCCCTCCAGTGGATTGTTGTTCAGTAGGAATGAAGTACTGAAAGAAAAAGCCTGAATGAGCAAAGGGGACTAAAGGAGAGTCCCAGAAGATCTACAAGGATAAAAACACCCAGTATCTGAGTAAAGGCTCAGAACGTCTTGAAGAGATCTAAAAGGAGACTTCTTTTCTTCTACAGAGAGAGTAAAGATGTAAAAGGACTGATCAGGAGCCCCCACTGATAAGATAGTCCAGAAGGAAACCTACTAAAGTTGACAATTACTTCTACCTCTACATATACAGTGTCACTATTAAGTATTGTCCCGTGTTTTTTGGTTCAAAATTGAAATTTTGGCTTGGACTGATTTATTGGAAGACGGGAGAGTGCTGAGTGATTGGATTATTGTGCCACCAGTCTCTTAGCTCAAGCTGGCCCTAGCTTTGGCCTCCCTACAAAATATTATATTAATTATATTACAGTAACCTACTTGATACTTATTGGGCAAAATAGGGGTTACAACAGTAACACACTAACAGTTGTTTCATATGTGTTTATGATCCCGTTACACTTTCCTTAAGTCTTTTGGGTTCGTAGTTCCCTGAATTCTGGGTAAACCTAGTCCTTTGGACTGAGCTTCTCTGTGTAAACTTACAGAGACTAGCCTCCTCCATTATTGGATCTTCTCTTCACATGAGAATTTCCCTCATTACCTTTTTTTTTTAAAGGAAGTTCTAAGATAGTGCTTTCTCTCTCCTCTCCTCTTTCCCAGTTCACTTCTTGTTTTGCCATCAGCCAGAGAGATAAATCAAACCTCTATAGTCTCCTATGCACTTCACAACTTACAACCCAAGGGAGGCTTCATGAGCCATAGAATACAGAGGTCCACAAACTGTAAACCAAAAGAAAAACACAGCTTCTTTCATAGCAAGCTAAAATAAATTTATGCTGCTATCTAGAGGTTTCTGGTTTCGTGGACTCAAATAGAACCACTGCAGTTATCCCAGAAGAGGATGTTTTAGCAAAATGGTTTACATCGCCTCAGGTGGTATGGTCCTGCTGCCAGGAGCATACTGAGCAAGTGAGGACTGAAAGGGATCCTTGCACAAAAATAGCTCTAGCTTTGAAGCAATGATGGCATTGTGTGTGGAAGAACAGGAAGAAGCATGGAGGTATAGCCTAATGATTAATGCAGTGAACTGAGACCCAGCAGAGCTGGCTTCAGTTCCCACTATGGCTCCTTGTGATTCTGAGCAAGTCACCTTTAACCCTTCATTGCCCCAGGCACAGAAACAGATTGCTAGCCCTCTAGAGACAGAGAAGTTACCTGTGTATAATAAATGTAAATCACTTTAATTGTACCACAGAAGGGTAGTACAGTACAGTCTTGATTATCTGACCTTTGCTGATCCGACCATCCAACATATCCAACATGGCTTCTCTTTCTGTTTTCCAAATCTGAAACCTTACTTTTACCACCACTGTGAGCCAGGACCCTGCTTTTACTATCTTTGTTTCTGCATTGTTTGAGGGGTTACCATTGTTTTCCATATTATCCAACTTTTCTTTATCCCATTTAGATCAGATAATCAAGACATTACTGCATATTAAATCCATAATCCATAACACATTTTTGGACTAGAACACTTGTAACCATCTGTGGCCAATGTAGTTTTTGGATCTGTACCTTAAAGTCCTGTTGTCTAAAGGTCTAGTAGGTTTGCTTCCCTCCTGTTGGAACAATGGATTGCCCCAGTTGCCTCCAGTCATGTCACTTTCTTAGTGACCTTCTTCTTCTGGGTGGGGACATGATAGAGGAGGTGAGGAGATACAATGAATTGTCTGACCTCAGGAAGAAAATATTCCTGGACAAAGTATTCTTTCACTATAAAATAATAGGGTGTATATAAAAGCAATTTTTATCTATAAATGCAGCATATATTACCTGAAGGTTATCTATTCATCATTGGAGGACCTAATTAAAGCAGCAGCACCATGCACATTTTCAAACCTGAGCAAGACCTTGTTCTTTATATTTCTTCGAATGAGGAATCCTACCAATCTTATTCACTCAATCCTCCCAGAATAAGTTGGAAGATACTTTTTTTTTATACTTTAACAGTAATATTCTGCTGTTGCTTAACTTCCTATCGTCCCTCATTTGTTTCCCCTGTTGTTTGCCCCCCAAGATGTTCCTTCTTCTCTGTACCGCCCTTGCATTTGTTTGATGTTCTTTCTTTAAATATTGTTAGCCACATAGAGCCTGCTATGTTGGGAATATGTGGGATATAAATGTTCTAAATAAATAAATAAATATTGAAGGATTCCATTTAAAATAAATCATTGGTGCATGCCTCTGATTTGCCCTATCTTGTCACGCATTTCCGTCTACGTTACGTCAAATGGGAATTCTTAGTTGCTGAACAGCAAGGAAGAAGGAGGTGGGAAGAGTGAACAGAGCTGGAGATATCACAGCTCCTAAAGGGCAGAAACAGAAACTGAAGCATGCTCACTGCAGGCTTGAATGAGTCTGATGAGGCAGAGAAAGATGAAATAAAGGGAAGGAAGTAATTAAACTTTTATGAAGAGAAATAAGTAAATTAACCTAATTAACCCTGCAAGGGAAGGCACAAAAACACAAGGAGAAGCATGAGGAGGAGAGACACAAAATGCGACCTCCTAGCTCCGTGGAAAAAAGATGACTGAGGGTCCAACACTCGCACATCAGGCAGGAAGGCACTCATGCATGCACAGTGGGGCCACTGCCAAAAGCCTCTTAAAGATACAGAGCACTGGGTAGCGTCCTGCACTGGGCTTCATCGGATGACATCACCCAGATGTAAGGATACCACAGTCCTGCTTGTCCTTGGTGAGAAAAGTACAGTACAGATGAATTCCTCTGGCAGGCAATGGTGGAGGGAGTGTGTATATGTGTGTGAGAAATGATTTTGGAAATATTTTTCTTCACATTTGTCATGAAGAAGTGAACTTGCAAGTGAATGACGCATGAGGAGGAGTGGCCTATTAGTTAGATCACTGGTCTTGACATCCAGAAGTGGCAGGTTTACTACTACTACTACTACTTAGCATTTCTATAGCGCTGCCAGGGTTACGCAGCGCTGTACAAGTTTAACATGGGGAAGGACCGTCCTTGCTCAAAATCCTACTGCTGCTCCTTGTGATCTTGGGAAGTCACTTAACCCACCATTGCCTCAGGTACAAAGTTAGATTGTGAGCCCTCCATGGACAAATACCCAGTGTACCTGAATGTAACTCATCTTGAGCTACTACTGAAAAAGGTGTGAGCAAAATCAAAATAAAAAAAATATACAAAGGGTCACCACTAGATGGCACTGTGGGGAATGCACCTAAATGTAAAGAAGGGACTTTAGGGTGAAGCTTGCAAAGTAGTACTGGAGTTAATAATGTTTTTATAATACTAAACTTCCTCCAGACTCAGCTGTGAATGAATGGCATACACTCATACCAGCATTACTGTTTGGCACTTCTACTTTAAGAAGGAATCTGACTGACCTGGCTGTTTGAAAGAAGTGGATCGATGGCCTTAAGGAAAATCACCAGAGCTTGATAAAACCACACCCGTTTCAGTCAGGCAGAAGATAGGGCTCAATAAAAACTGAGCTTTTATTAATGTGTGTTAATTCACAAGGCTCTTACCACTAAAGCTGACCCAGAAAACACTTGATTGAACTAATAATTCTCCTTGTAGATAATCAGTGCCAGCAGTAAAGCAACCTGCAGTATCCCTGAGGGCAGCTGCTTTCTACAAGGTCTGAATAATAGAAAAGAAATTTAAAATAACTTTTCATGATAGCTCCATTTTCCAGAAGTGAACCATTTACCAGAATGGGTCCCAGGGTCCTCAGAAGTTTTAGCACAGGAAAGTTTCTTCATTATTATTATTATTATCATCATTATTATTTTCATGACAACACCTGAGCTTGCTCATCTGTTCAGGGCCATGAGCCCAGGTTATACATACAAGATGCACCCCCTAAACCCCACCAAAGGTGACGCTTTATTTTCCAGTTCTAAAGGATGTTCAAGGGAAAGGGGAGTTGGAAGGAGGAGCATGCTGAAAGAAAGAGAAATAATCCTTGGGAAAACAAGAGCAAGAACTGCTACACCAGTAAACGATGTTCATATTCTGTCACCAAAGCAGAAATGTAATATGAGCAAAGAGAATTAAATATAACTGTATTTAATCAGGAAGAAGTGGATCCTATGCAGAGTGCCAGATTCAACTCTGACCACCTTGATGGGGAGACTGAATGGACTGTGCAGGTCGTTATCTGCTCACATTTACTGTGTTACTATTAGCAGGACCTGGGAAGTGTCTTTGTTATTTCTATTATATCCTTTCATCACTTTGAGGCTGATTCATTGAGGTCTTGATACTTGCTGGATTCATTGAGATCCTGATACTTGCTGGGTTTAACCCACCAGGTGCAAACATTTTAAGGCTGGCAGAATAGTAAGTTTACAAAATACAGTAAATACCACAAATCTAGCCAAGATGATAGAGAATCAATGAGGGGGAAAACAAAACCTGATTTTGGCAAAGAATGATACCCTACAGTTAGACTTCTATGGCTGACAGCAAGGAGAGATCTTTCCCATTGTGTTGCAATTGAGCAGATAAGATAGGTCAGCTGGCATTTGTTTTTTTACAGTGTGAATCTGCCTAGGCGAAGAAATGCTGAAATCCCACGACAAATGGGCAAAAACAAACAAACAGTGAAAAGTGGACCTGGCTCTTCAGAGATGGACAGAATAACTTAGAAGACTTGAATGGTGTTTATTAACGGAAGACTCAGCACAGTACTGTGTTTCGGCCACAGGCCTGCCTCAGGAGTCTTGAGTAAATCCTGTATGTAAATGTTTCTCCTCAAAACAAATGTTGTAGTCATCAGGTTGGTCACAATATGGAATTCGTCACTTTCATAGCACCAAACCCTTGCTGTTATCATTGTACAGAGGAGAGATGTTATTACTACAGTTTGATATCTCTGCAGCCTTTGATACTGTTAATCATGATATCTCATTAGCTTTATTATCTGAATTTGGATTTGTAGGCTCTGTTTTTAGCTGGTTTGAGTCTTTTTTGAAGAACAGGCAGTATCTGGTATTAAAAGATAGAATTCTTTCATCACCCTGGGAATCCCTTTGCGGAGTCCCACAGGGTTCTCCCATCTCTCCAGTTCTTTACAATTTATATATGATCTCACTTGGACAAATCGTATTAAACCCAGGTGAGCTGATGTTTTCCTATGCTGACAACATCTTTGTACTGGTTCCTGTTAGTCAAGCTATTGATGCTACTATCAGGACTATTATAATAGTATTAATAAAATCAGGGAATGTTTCTGTATATCTTAAATTGAATGCCCATAAACAAAAATCCTCTTGTTTGGTATGAATTTATCTAACATCCCAAATTTTATTTTGAATAGTGAAGCGATCCAGATTAATGCTGAGAGAGTTTCTAAAGTTTGGGGAATGTTTTTAGTTTCCTCACCTACAATAGAGTCTCAGGTGAACAACTCAGTCTGGAAACCTTATTTTAAGCAAAAAAAAAAAACAACTAGAACTGTTGCACTCCTATTTTCTGCAAGATCATTTTAGAATTATTGTTCAGCTATCAATTTTAACATTGTTGGACTATGGGAATTCTTTGTATTTGGGAATAGCTACAAAATTGATTAATAGGATTCGGTTAATACAGCACTCAGCTGCAAGATTGATATATTGTATCAAGATTTGATCATGTTTACACCTTTGTTTGTGGATTTGCATTGGCTTCCAGTACGGGCTCATGTCTATTTTAAAGTGGTTTGCTTGGTTATTAAAATTTTAGAAGGTTATTGCCCAGAAGGACTATTTCCATTGATTAATCCATTAAGTTCTACCACAGAAAATAGGAGTAATTAGTTGCTTTTGGCCTTTCCATCTGTTACAAATGTGAGTTTTAAGGCACTTGTGGAATGATTTTCCTATAGAAATTCAGTCTTTAAGAAGTTACTTTTCCTTTTATAAATTGGTGGACATATTTGTTTCCTAACTTTTAAAAAAAAGTACTCCTGAATAGTTCTTGTAATTCCTCATAAGTGTTTCAGCATCTTTTTTGTATTCCGCTTAGAACCTTAATTGAGGGAGTTGGCGGGTTATAAATCCATTATAACATAAAATAACAATTGAGTCCTATATGGGTCCACTGTGTATGTTATATGTTAGATCTGTTCCCATTGAAACAGAGTGTGAGGAAAGCCTTAGGAAATCAGGTTTTTCATGTACAGTAGAGTCTCAATTATCTGACATAACCAGGAGCGGCGCATTGTCGGATAAGAGAAAAGTCAGATAATACGGAAAACAACGCATAAACTCCTTAGACAATGTATAAACAAAGGCATAGAGCTCCTGATTTTCAACAATTCTTTAAAAGCACTATATCACATTCTGCAGCTTGACTGAAGTGCTAAAACATATTGTACTGTAATCACTGTACCATTCCGTAAAATAAAACCAATACAGAACTGTAAAAACAGAATCAGAAGAGTATTTCTGTACTGTATACCTAGTAGAAATGCAACTGGTAAATATAAATTATAAAACTGTTTTGTAAAATTTTGTGATTAATGTTTTTTCCCCCATTTTACTTCTCTGCCTCACTGCAAGGTCAAACCAGCGTCTCAATAACATTACATCAGTAGCTGTCACTTGTTGTTCCACATATGCCAGTGCAACCTCAATGGCCTTGATGCCTTCACTGTGACTGACTTTTTCAATTCTAGATTCAGCCTCACCCAAGGTGTCTTCATTGGCATCATCTCCATTCCATTCGCATTCACCAGAGCAATTACATCATTGTCAATTAGCTTTTCTTGCTTGTCTGCCTGCATCCATTCTTATATGTCGTCCTCACAAGCATTCTCATAGCCCATAATTTCCTGTAACAAAGGAAGGGGATCTTCCTTGGCTGCCCTGTGTTCAGTATCATGTCCTTGTTCATTTTCATTCTCAGGAATTAAATTTCTCCATGATTTTTCTAGGGTTGAAGGTTCGATTTCATCCTATAACTGTGCGATCCAGTAGATAACATCGTTGATTTTCACGTTCTTTAAAATTTCAGTCATTCCTTTTCCTTCATCCAGTGCACAAACAATCATTGTAAGAATCTTACAGCAATATTTTTTTCAATAAGGTTTCCAGTATGCTCTGGTCCATTGGCTGACATGCTTTTAATAAAGAATTTTTGAAAATCAGGGATTCTATGCCTTTGTTTATACATTGAGGGGTTTATGCAGTGTTTTCTGTATTATCGGACTTTCCACTTATCTGAGAACAGGCTGGTTCCAGTTACATCTGATAATCATAAGTACATAAGTATTGCCATACTGGGACAGACCAAAGGTCCATCAAGCCCAGCATCCTGTTTCCAACAGTGGCCAATCCAGGTCATAAATACCTGGTAAGATCCCAAAAAAGTACAAAATATTTTATGCTGCTTGTCCCAGAAGTAGTGGATTTTCCCCAAGTCCAATTTAACAATGGTCTGTAGACTTTTCCTTTAGGAAGCCGCCCAAACCTTTTTAAAACTCTGCTAAGCTAACCACCTTTACCACATTTTCTGGCAACGAATTCCAGAGTTGAATTACATGTTGAGTGAAGAAACAATTTCTTCAATTCGTTTTAAATTTACTACTTTGTAACTTCATCGCACGCTCCCTAGTCCTAGTATTTTTTGAAAGCGTAAACAGATGCTTCATGTCTACCCGTTCCACTCCACTCTTTATTTTATAGACCTCTATCATATCTCCCCTCAGCTGTCTTTTCTCCAAGCTGAAGAGCCCCAGCCGCTTTAGCCTTTCCTCATAGGGAAGTCATCCCATCCCCTTTATCATTTTTGTCGCCTTTCTCTTTACCTTTTCTAATTCCACTATATCTTTTTTGAGATGCAGCGACCAGAATTGAACACAATATTTGAGGTGCGATCGCACCATGGAGTGATACAAAGGCATTATAACGTCTTCATTTTTTGTTTTCCATTCCTTTCCTAATAATAACTAACATTTAATTTGCTTTCTTAGTTGCTGCAGCACACTGAGCAGGAGGTTTCAATGTATCATCAAAGATGACACATAGATCCCTTTCGTAGTCGGTGACTCCTAACGTGGAACCTTGCATGACGTAGCTATAATTTGGGTTCCTCTTTCCCACATGTATCACTTTGCACTTGCTCACATTAAATGTCATCTGCCATTTAGATGCCCAGTCTCCCAGTCTCATAAGGTCCTCTTGTAATTTTTCACAATCCTCCTGCGATTTAACGACTTTGAATACTACTACTACTACTACTTAACATTTCTAGAGCGCTACTAGGGTTACGCAGCACTGTACAAATTAACAAATAAGGACAGTCCCTGCTCAGAAGAGCTTACAATCTAAAGGACGAAATGTCAAGTTGGGGTAGTTTAGATTTCCTGAGAGGAGGTGTAGTGATTAGGTGCCGAAGGCGACATTGAAGTGGTGGGATTTGAGCAATGATTTGAAGATGGGTAGGGAGGGGGCCCGGCATATGGGCTCAGGGAGTTTGTTCCAAGCATGGGGTGAAGCGAGGCAGAAAGGGCGAAGCCTAGAGTTGGCGGTGGTGGAGAAGGGTACTGAAAGGAGGGATTTGTCAAGAGAGCGGAGGTTACGGGTGGGGACATAAGGGGAGATGAGAGTAGAGAGATAAGGAGGGGCTGTAGATCGAGTGCATTTGTAGGTGAGTAGGAGAAGCTTGAACTGTATGCGGTATCTGATCGGAAGCCAGTGAAGTGACTTGAGGAGAGGGGTGATATGAGTATATCGGTTGAGGCGGAAGATAAGACGTGCGGCCGAGTTCTGGATGGACTGAAGGGGGGATAGATGGCTAAGTGGGAGGCCGGTGAGGAGTAGGTTGCAGTAGTCAAGGCGAGAGGTAATGAGAGAGTGGATGAGAGTTTGAGTGGTGTGCTCAGAGAGGAGGGGGCAAATTTTGCTAATGTTATAGAGGAAGAAGCGACAGGTCTTGGCTATCTGCTGGATATGCGCAGAGAAGGAGAGGGAGGAGTCGAAGATGACACCAAGGTTGCAGGCAGATCAGACAGGGACGATGAGGTTGTTATCAATTGAGATAGAGAGTGAAGGGAGAGGAGAAGTGGGTTTGGGTGGGAACACAATAAGTTCCGTCTTGGCCATGTTTAGAATAACTTTGTGTCGTCAGCAAATTTAATTACTTCACTAGTTACTCCCATCTCTAGGTCATTTATAAATATGTTAAAAAGAAGCGGTACCAGCACAGACCCCTGGGGAACCCAACTAACTACCCTTCTCCATTGAGAATACTGACCATTTAACTCTACTCTCTGTTTTCTATCTTTTAACCAGTTTTTAATCCACAATAGGACACTACCTCCTATCCCATGACTCTCCAATTTCTTCTGGAGTCTTTCATGAGGTACTTTGTCAAACACCTTTTGAAAATCCAGATACACAATATCAACCAGCTCACCTTTATCCACATGTTTGTTCACCCCTTCAAAGAAATGTTATATTTTGGTGAGGCAAGATTTCCCTTCACTAAATCCATGTTGGCTTTGTCTCATTAATCCATGCCTTTGAATATGCTCTGTAATTTTGTTCTTTATAATAATCTCTACCATTTTGCCCGGCACTGACGTAAGACTCACCGGTCTATAATTTCCTGGATCTCCCCTGGAACCTTTTTTAAAAATTGGCGTTACATTGGCCACCCTCCAATCTACCGGTACCACGCTCGATTTTAAGGATAAATTACATATTACTAACAATAGTTCTGCAAATTCATTTTTCAGTTCTCTCAGTACTCTGGAATGAATACCATTTGGTCCAGGAGATTTACTACTCTTCAATTTGTCAAATAGCCCCATTACATCCTCTAGATCTACAGAGATTTCACTCAGTTTCTCCGACTCGTCAGCTTTCTGGCACTGGTATCTCTCCCAAATCTTCCTCAGTGAAGACCAAAGCAAAGAATTCATTTAATCTCTCCACTATGGCTTTGTCTTCCCTGATCGCCCCTTTTACCCCTCGGTCATCTAGCGGTCCAACCGATTCTTTTGCCTGCTTCCTGCTTTTAATATACCTAAAAAAAAAAAATTTCACATATGTGTTTTTGCCTCCAACGCAATCTTTGCCCTCTTTGCCTTCCTTATCAGTGCTTTTGTATTTTAGTACAGTAATACAGTATTACGTACCTACTATATTAGAAATTAGAGTTAAAATACACTGCGCAGTAAAAGCAGGGTCCCACCTCACATTGTTGCTGTTTCACAGTTTAAGCAGGTCTTGGGGTCAAAACTGCATGTCTCAGGTGCAAAATTTCCCTCTGTGCTACACCAGAAAACGGAAAGAGAAACGTGCATGTCACCATGAGGGGGGGGGGGGGGGGGGGGGAGAGATCTGTCGGGTATGCTGGATGGTTGTATTAGCAAAGGTTGAATAATCAAGATTGTACTGTATTACCTTTTGAACACACATACAAAGTGGCGTGCCAATATAGTTTCACATACCTGAATCAGAAACTTCTGGTGTCTTAGCAAGAAAATATGTGACACATATAAGGAGTCCCTTTTGATCCTCTCTTACCAAGAAGATACCTCTCCCATCTGAAGGCAGTAATAGAAATATGAGAGAGAGGGGAGCTATGACAAATAAACTGACCATTAGCTATGCTACTTCACCGCAGGGGTGACTACAGTGGAGCAGTGTAAGGCTTGGTCAGTGGTTCCATATGGATATAGCATCAGATGACAGGACAGAAGGAAGAAGTTGGATGACTGATTCTCTGTTCCAGTGTGTGATTTAAGGTGCAGGAGTAAAGGTCTGTTCACCCTGTTTTTCTCTCACTCAGAAAGCAGAAGCAAGGAGAATTAAAAAGCAATGACACATATAAATATTGTATTGTGAAAAAGAAACACAAGGGTGACCAGTAAAGAGGACTGTGGATGCTGATTGCTGCCCTGTATAAGAGATTATCCTTCTGAGGACAAAGGCTAGTATTTTCCATAAAGTGTGTCAGAGAAGCAGAGATCCATAGAGTGTCCAGGAGTTGTAACAAAAGCCAAGTACCATTCAGGGTCCCTGAAAAGTGCCCAAGAGTCTAGGAAGGGGAGACCCACCCAAAATGAGAGAGAAAAAGGAAAGGTCAACTGTAGAGCTGTGATGCGGGGTTGGTTTCTGCTGCTACAATATATGATTGGTGCAAATAGATGAACTAGATTGATTTATGGTTTGGATAAGTTTAAAAGGAAATGCCCTTTGCTAAGAAGTTTACACTCGCTGCCTATTAAGTCATGAATCAAATTTAAGATAGCATACTTAGGGGCTCTTTTACTAAGCTGCAGTAAGTACTAACATGTGCTCACTACAGCAAAAAAGTGGCTTACCATGGGGCGTTCGGGTATCTCACAGTAAGTTTTAGATGTGTGTGCACTACCCGTGCACTAAAAAATAAAATGTCTTGTAACCTCCCGCTGATTACCAGTTATTGTAGTATAAACGGCTGATTACCTCAAATCACCAGACAAAACTGAATAGCGAGATACATTAAACTAACCAAGTTCCTTTGATTGTAAAGCAAAGGAAGGAAAGAAACTAAAAGGATTTTGAGTCAGTAACCAGACAGATTTTACAGCAATGATTGATGTTTATTATTGATCTGGGAATCTTTTCTCGATTAATCAAATAGCTTGTATCTTTGAACAGTTTCACTTTTCTAACAGTTAACACTTTATAACCTTATTTTTCTCTTACAGAAACAATTATCCCCATTAACAACAGAATACCCAATATCAGATAAGTATTATTATTATTCAATTAATCTGAGTTTTTCTGTTAACTTTAAATCCAAAGGAAAATATATTTTTCTAAGAATTGATTATTTGTATGATTTTATCTTTCAGATTTCTACAGAAATTCCCTACCAGGTAAGTCAGTACTATATCAGTGTCCTTTCTTTCTTTTCCAGGTGTATGAATACACTTATCTGTAGAAGCTTCGGTCTTTCTTGTGTCTTCTCTCTTCACCTTGCTTTAATGGTGAGGCCCTTTGATTCACACTTGCTCCAACAGAAACCTTGTCCTACTACTCTAAATTTTAGTCAGTATCAGGTTACTAGAGGAAAGGGTATACTTGAGCTTCTAATTATTAAGAAAAAAACAAAACAATAATTGAGGTCCTTAACTTTAAACACCTGTCTTGATACAGTGGTTCCTATACTAGGAAGGGCACAGGTGGTTCCAAAATACCTTTACACTCACCTATCAAATTGTCCATACACTCTTGTATTTTACTATAGGGTCAGCTCCTATATCTATGAACTTTAAGCCCTTGCACCCAGGTCTAGGCCCTATATCCAATTACAGACAGTTGTACTAAAGGAAATATTTTTAAATGACACCCCAGTTCTCTCTCATTAACACTTTATAAAATATTTGGAACTCCTGTCACTGTAATACTATTAGGCCAGTAAGCCAGCACATAGGCCTTGTAGGCTAGAACCCCAAACCTTATAGGCCCACCTCAAAATTACAGCTCTAGAGAGAAAATAATTTCTTCTCCTTATTGTGATCTCACTCTTACTTTAAAAGTGTAACTTCTGCTCCGTTTCAATTACTCTTTCACTCACATACAATCAGCGGCATAATTGAAAGAGAAGGAGGCCCATCTTCTGACACAAATTGGGAGATGGGCATCCTTCTCTCAGGGTCGCCCAAATCGGCATAATTGAAAGTCATAATCGGCGAAAACCGAGGTCGTCCATCTCTAAGGTCGACCATCTCAACATTTAGGTCGACCATCTCTTAGGTCGACCTAAATGTTGAGATTTGGGCATCTCCGACTGTATTATCGAAACGACAGATGGACGCCCATCTTGTTTTGATAATATGGGATGCCCCGCCCCTTCATGGGGATGCCCTTAGAGATGGGCGTCCCCGTTCGAAAATGCCCCTCCACATTTCCCAAAGTGACAAATCATAAAATTATATTTCTTTTATAGAAATTAATTCTAAAGTGAATGGCAGTGTTCTCTTAAATCCTCTATGTCAGGAATAATAAATTTAAAACCATCTGACAACCTTTTAACCCCCAAATCTTCTTTCACACACAGAGCTCTCATACATGCATCACACCTCACTGAGATCTTCAGCCCTTCTGACAACAGGCTGATCAGCTGTTGCTAAGGATGACAGGGTCTCAGAGTCACCAGTTGACCTGTGGTGGCCAATCAAATCCCATTCCACAAAACTTTTAAAGTTATGGAACTAAACTTTAAAGTCCAAGTCTCCATAATGGGAAAAAGACATTTTTGTCAAATTAAACCAAAAATTTCCACAAGATTTACTACACAGGACCTGTTTCCCAACGGCCCATCAAATGCTATATTCCATATTTTTCCTACATTTTGCTACACATATACAGACGTTAACACATTATTGTCAAAATTTACTGCAGATGGCTCTTCCACAAATATTCAATAAAATCCCACATATATCCCTAAACAACTTCTGTAAAAAAAAAAATAAAAAAAATTTTAAAGTCATAAATACCCAAAACCTAAACCTTCTCACTTTCACCATAAAATGATTTTTGCTAAAAAATTTTAAAGTATCATCTCACCTCAAGAGGTTCTCAGGACTCTAAAACTACCTTTATATTACAACAAAAATTAACCCCTTAACCCCCAGCTAAACAGGATTGAAAAAGTAGAATTGAAAAAAAAAAACTAAAAAAAAACTTGGGCCACCAGACCCCTTACTTGGTCCCTGAGGTCCCTTCACCTGGTGACCACCATCAAACTGGGGCCCCACTGACCTTCAGAGATTTCAGAGCCCACTTCTCCAGAACTGCAAGCTCCATGAATTTTCTTGAACTCCAATCGGGCCATGCAAAAATCGAGGCCCCGGCTCAGCTTTGGGCCTAGTTGTATTCCCGGGCACCATCGTACATGCGCAAAAAGAATGTGCATGCCATGGATGTGCCTAGGCCGAAGCAGTCCATTTTCCTAAGTGCCACCAGCCTGGGAAATCTCATTTCCCAGCTGGGCAGTGCCAAGGAAGGTCGCACCTGATGTGATCTCCTCCCTGAGAGTCACGCAATGCCTCCGGACCCACAGGCAATATGCCTCTGGACCCACAGGCAACTTACTAGCTGGCCATCAATGAAGCCATTGGCCACCAGGGACTTTCACAGGGCCAGAACTGTCCTGAAAATGGGGCAGACAGCCCAGGACCCTGGGCCCAGGTAAACAATATGTTTTAAAACACTTTTTATTTTAATATACCCATAGGTTACTTGTATTTTTTAGTGCTGGGGTGGATCTGGGGCAAAGAATGGGCATATTGTGTGCTAATCAGTTAGCACAGTTACGTGGAGGGGCATAATCGACCAGAAACGCCTATCTCCATGGGCGTTAATCTCCGAGAACGGGTCCGTGAAGGGGCGGAGTGAACCGTATTTTTTAAAAAAAATAGACGCCCATGCTTTATTCGCCAAGGTGTGAGCTGGGCGTTTTTGCTTTTCACCGATAATGGAAAATGAAATCGCCCAGCTCAAAAACGAATAAATGCAAGGCATTTGTTCGTGGGAGGGGCCAGGATTCATAGTGCACTGGTCCCCCTCACATGCCAGGACACCAACCGGGCACCCTAGGGGGCACTTTTACAAAAACAAAAAAAAAGGTAAAAGAGCTCCCAGGTGCATAGCACCCTTCCCTTGGGTGTTGAGCCCCCCAAATCCCCCTCAAAACCCACTGCCCACAAGTCTACACCAGTACTATAGCCCTAAGCGGTGAAGGGGGGCACCTACATGTGGGTACAGGGGGTTTGGGGGGGTTGGACGACTAGTAGCATTAAGCAGCACAATTGTAACAGGTAGGGGGGGGGATGGGCCTGGGTCCACCTGCCTGACGTCCACTGTACCCCCTAACAACTGTTCCAGGGACCTGCATACTGCTGCTTGGGAGGAGGGTATGACATTTGAGGGTGAAAGTAAAAAGTTGTGAAACATCATTTGTTGTGGTGGGAGGGGGTTAGTGACCACTGGGGGAGTCAGGGGAGGTCATCCCCGACTCCCTCTGGGGGTCATCTGGTCATTTAGGGCACTTTTTGGGGCCTTATTCGTCAAAAAACAGGGTCCAGGAAAAGTGCCCTAAATTCTAGCTACAAACGCATCCATTATCGGCGAAGGGCGCCCATCTCTGTTCGGGTGATAACCACGCCCCAGTTCCGCCTTCACCACGCCTCCGACACTCCCCCGTCAACTTTGTCCGCATCCGCGACGGAGTGCAGTTGAAAGCGTCCAAAGTTCGGCTTTCGATTATGCCGCTTTATTTGTTTTTGTGAGAAGAACGCCCATCTCCCGATTTAGGTCGGAACTTGGGCGTTATTCTCGTTCGATTATAAGCTGGATTGTCACATGCTAACCAATTAGTGCATGCTTAGTGTGTGAGCCCTTACCACCTACATAATGGGTGGCAGTTGGGGCTCACGTGCTAATGGCTATGTGCTAATGGGAAAATTAGTGTGTGGCCATTAATAAGGAAACTAGAAAAATCAGCCATTTTACCCTGGCAGTAAAAATGGCCTTAGCGTGCAGGAATGACCCATGTAAAGACATGCTAAGGCCACTTTTTGCCACAGTTTGATAAAAGGGCATCTTGGTATTTAAATCTTTACATGGTATGAGTTCCATTTCACTCACACAGATACTAAATTTTCCTAGCAACTGCTTAAATTCTCATTTTCCTTTTTTAATAAACTTTAAAACTAGGTTATTCTACTGTGAAAAAATGTGTTTAAAACTAATGTTAGAACATACATTCTCTAAAAAATATCGAATGATATCCCATTACAGATCAGACGCATTTTCTCATACTCTCTCTTTTGAAAAGCTTTAAAGACATGCGTATTTTCTATTTTAGAAGACAGGTGATTTTCATGTTCATTTGTAATTTTTAATATAGATTATTTATTGTATTGTCTCTTTATTTTGTTGAAGATCCCTTACACTGTAATATGCCTTGAATCTTAATCGAAATAAGGCAGAATATAAATTACAGGATAGAGTAGAACTGTATCACCACCAGAATTAATTTTCAGTTAAGACGTTTCTGTTTGGAACACCATTTTCATGTCTAGGAGGAGCATAGTTGCTGCTTGGATCCTGAAGTGGTTAATTCCTTTCCTCCATCATAGGATCCACATCAGGTTTTGCCTGTGGAAAATCCTGAAACCAGTATGCCTACATTATGTCCCAAAAACAGAGAAGTGTGTGTGTGTGTTCTGTGAGGATTGGGGGAGGGGGTAATTTACTATTAAATGTAGATTTATTATAGAAAAGGGAAACAGGCATTGAGACACACTAGAAAGTAGTTCAGTCTCCATCAACTGTAGTAACAGAAATAGGGGGTCCTTGTATCAAACGATGGTAAAGGTGGCCCATGGTGGTATCGGCATGTGGGATTGATGAGCGCCAAGGCCACCTTTTACCACTGTGGGTAAAAGGGAATTTTCTTTAAAGGGACAGTAAATGGCCATGCGCCAATGAAACACATGGCCATTTGCTAACCCGTTGGTAGTCGAGCATCATGCAGCACTACCCAAATACAAATACATTTTCTAACACCAGAAACAGCGTGCACCGGAAGCCAGAACTACCACCAGGCTCCTAAGCGAGCCTGGTGGTAGGGCCAGTTTCCTGCATGCAAACCCTGCGGTAGCCCTACCAGCGGGTAGTAAAAGGGTCCCATAGATTTGCTGTCATATTCATTGCTTAATGATTTATATTTTCTGGCTATTTTATTTATTTATTTATTTGTTGCATTTGTATCCCACATTTTCCCACCGTTTTGCAGGCTCAATGTGGCTTACAGTATGCCGTATGGCGATTGCCATTTCTGGAATGAGAAATACAAAGTGGTATTGCATTAAGTTCGTAAATGGTAGAGTAAATTATGGAGTAGATTAGATAATCAGTTCATTTCCGATGTGAGAAATAAGGTGGTAGTGCATTAACGTTCGTTAGTGACAGGGTGATTGAAGCAGTCAGGAATAGAGAGTTCGGTTTTGTCTAGTTCTGGAAGATTTTCGTTGTCTGGTATTTAGGATGGATCATTGTGGTATGCCTTTTTGAACAGGTTGGTTTTTAATAGTTTTTGGAAGATTGTTAGGTCGTGCGTTGTTTTTATGGCATTTGGTAGTGCATTCCATAGTTACGTGCTAATGTAGGAAAAGCTGGATGCGTATGTTGTAATTTTGTAATTCATGTGGGCTTTGATCCAGTATTTGAAGGGCAGTTCAAATGATTGTTCTATTGCTGGCCTTAGATAACCTGGTGCAAGTCAGTTTTGAGCCCTATTTTGTCTAGAACATTGAGGCAGGAATGAGGATATCCAGGTCAGGATGTTCACAATTCCCCTGGTACTTTAGAAAAGGCTCTGCTGAACATGGAACCTGATTATAAAATACCTCTAAGGACTTCAGCAAATATATGTGTATTTGTCAACACAGCAGAAGCAGCCATTTCACAAAAAAATGTCAAAAGATTGAGAAAGACTTGAACATCAGGGCTTCACATATAAAACATGAATTGAGGCCATGGGGGGGGGGGGGGGGGGGATAGGGAATAACGTAAGGAAGTACTTTTTTACGGAGAGGGTAGTAGACACCAGGAATGTACTCCCGGGACAAGAAGGGGAAATGAAAACAGTAATGGAATTTAAAAATGTGTGGGATAAACACAAAGGAATCTTGTATGGAAAAATAATGGAATCAAACAAACTTAGCAATGATTAGATAGCAACTCCAGTAATTGGGAAGCAAAACCAGTGCAAGGCAGACTTCTATGGTCTGTGTCCTGATCATGGCTAGACAGATCTGGATGGGCTGGAGTGGGACTTTGATGACAGTTTCAGTAGTTGGAGAACAAGGCCGGTGCCGGGCAGAGTTCTATGATCTGTATCCTGAAAATGACAAATCAAGATCAAGTATACATATATAGTATCACATCATACTTTATGCTGTGAGTTTATCTTGTTGAGCAGACTGGATGGACCATACAGGTCTATATCTGCCGTTATCTACTATGTTACCATATTACTATGTAATTCACATGTGTAAATGCTGCTCTTTCCACATATGGATGCTTCTAAAATGACCTCTTTAATCTCTTTCATTTACCTCATTGAATTTGATGGATAGTAATAATTTTAATACCCATTTTTCTCCTCTCATTTCAGACACCATCATGCAGTACCATTGAACATCTGCTATGCATCCACCAGCAAGATAAGAGGTTACATTGTTCAGAAACAATGCAGCATTCTGTTTAGATAAAAGGGTCAACCTACATTAAATCCTGTTATTATTCTGCTTAATTAAGTTTGTTCAGCATTTGTTTGTCTGATATTATACTATTTTTTTGCAGTATGCAAGTGTATAAATTATATCCAGCCTATCTGAAATCCTGTTCGCAGCATCCTTGCTTTGAGTCCTCACTGCTCTATGCTTCCACCTCAGTCCTGACCTGCAGCAGCCCTGGCTATTCCAGTACTGAGATATTGTGTACAATTCTCTCATGTATCACTATCTTCATGTATACCACTGCCTGAAATTCCTTAACTGAAGCCTCATAAATAGGTCTGTCGATAGCTTGCAATACCCTCAATCCTGAGTGATTTACCACTGTGTATGCACCTGAGATTTTTCTTGTATTTCCCAATGATCAGCCTGAATGTTTTTTTAAGGAGCCTACACTTGCTAGGTATATTTAAGCAGTAATGCTGGGTATGAAGGCAGAGTGCACCAAATTAAAATGGGACAGTAGGAAGAAATTCAGAAAGAAAAAAAATCAGAGAGTGACAGTTGGAAAAAATTCAGAGAGAAAGAAATCAGAGTGATAGGGAAAGTGACTGGGAAAAACAGAAGCATTTAATATAGGAACTTTTTAGCACCATTAAGAAACTAAACCAAAAACCTCAACTCCCTCTTGTGCTGTCATGGAGGTAGCAGATGGCAAAGCGATAATGGAATGGGGAGCCATGCAGAACACAAGCGTAATGGCAAGCTGGTCTGGGACTGGAGGGGCCATTTGACAGGGCTTCCTTATTTCATTAAATCTGCTCAACATCCAAGCTAGGCCCTACATACTATGTATTTTTTTCCCATAGACACAAAGGAAGTAATTGCACAAGGAGCCACCTAGTTTTAAGTGGCAAGAATGCATGTGTGTAAGTAAATACACACACATGTAAATGAAAGTTCATGGCTAAGTGCTGTTCTGTAAATATGAGCCCGGATGCGAGGCTGTACACTTTCAAAAAGATGTTCAGCCCAAAATAAAACTGTGTGTTTTTTTGTTGCAAACTTTCTAATAAAAAAAAATATATATAAAAGGAATTGTGCATGCAAATTTGGGTATGCGCCTAATTTGCATGTATAATTTAATTGAATAATGAGCTAGTTAGTGCCAATAATTGGCTTTTTAACAAGCAATTAGATTTAACTGGCATTTATATGCATAAATTTAGATGCGGGATCCATGCCTAAAATGTACTTGCGATCTGAAAAAGGCGTTGTGGAAATGGGAGGGCCATAGGTATAATGGGGGTGTTCCTAAAATTAGCATGCAGTGTTATAGAATAACAGGGATCCATGCCTAATATAGGCACATATATTTGCACTTCATTTCAGTTGGCATAAACTGCCGCGCCTAAAGTTAGGCGCGATTCCCGGATATAAGCGCTATTCTGTAAACTACGCCTAACTTTAAGTGTGGCTTATAGAATAGCACTTTTTTTCAGTGCTGATTTTGTTGGCACCATATACAGAATCTAGCCCTTTGTGGGTGGGTTTCCACATGGACAGAGTTTGGATGTAATGTGGTTAGGTTGCATTCTTATGTACATAGATTATAAAAACTTACTGTCCAATATTCAGCCCGTGGTGGTAAGTGGCATCTGAGCTGCTCACAGTTGTGGGCTGATCTCAACCTGGCAATTCAATACTGGGGCATGTGTGGCTCCCTGCAATGACTATCCAGGTCTCAGCAATCACCCAGTAGTTAACTGGGCACCAGCTGATATTTAGACTGGTGTCTAGTTAATTTTTGTGAAAAAGGGGTCCTTTTACTAAGGCACACTAATGGATTTAGCACGTGCTAACAAATAGCATTACATTCCTATGGTTGTCTTCACATTTAGCACACGCTAATCATTAGTGTGCCTTAGTAAAAGGACCCTAGCCTTTTTGTTGCCTAAAATTATGTGATTATTTGGCCAGTTAGAGGACTGAAAATCACTGCTAACCGGCTAAGTATGTGCTCCGCTCCTGGCCTGCCCCTAACCTAACTGGTTAGGAGATGGCCAGTTAGCAGCGATATTCAGTAACACTATCAGGTCAAGTGCATTGTGTGCTGGGTTTAACTGGGCAGGAGCCTCTCCTGTCTGGTTGAACCCTTTTGAATATTAGGTGGTTATAGTCTACATATGGTCTTTTGCAATCTAGGTCTCCCAGAAGGTGAACTAGGAGTATTCCTGTAGCCAGGGCTGCTGGCATCAACATTTAAAAAAGAGATAGAGCAGCTTTTAAACTAGGAATGGGTGGAAGGCCGACAGTCGCACAAAAGTGTATGGTTCAGAATAAGGTATCTTACAAAGAAATCTCCCAAACAGAGAAGTCAGGGTTTATTGATAGTGAGTATGAAAAAGAGACTGTGGTGGATTCGATGTCCATAAGTAAAAATAATAAAAACAGGACAAAGATTACTCTTTTAAAAAGTACAAAGATTAGGGAACACTCAATGAAATTACATGGATATACTTTTAAAACAAACAGGAAGAAATAGAACAAGCAGAACAAGTAGAAGTGAATTTATAGACCTCAATCATATCCCCACTCAGCCATTTCTTTTCCAAGCTGAAGAGTCCTAACCTCTTTAGCCTTTCTTTCTCCTTCTCCTGGATTTCTTTGGGGTGCAGTGGTTCCCCATACCACCACACAATGCCAGTCAGCAACTTTTCGAGTTCTGGTTCTGGTCCCAGGAACTCCTGAATACTTGTTTCAAAAACAAGTACCTGTGATGCCTTTCCATGAGGGTATTCAGTAACACTGGGAAACAATTTGCGACACTAATCTACTATAGTCTAAAGCAAATTCAAAACAAAATGGTAGATAGTTACTATTTGAGTGTACAACTGATGTGTTTTTTTTTTAAATGGGGAAAGACTCATACTATCACAGGGATATCTTATATTATACATCCATCTTACGGGTGAAACCCTTCATGCGACTATTTTAATCACAGACAAAATCCCCTTCTGTCCAATGTGTGCTAAGAATTTTTGTGAACACTCACTAATCGTGTTTCTATTTATTTGTCATATCTCCTTGTCAGATGGATGGTCAGCGGCGCGAGATGACCAAAGACAATTTTGGTGGGCAAAACAGGAGCATATATTAACTTGGGAGAGGTCACTGCTGCCCACCAGGAAAATCCCTCAAGCATAAGCTCCTCATTCACTTCCATTGACTTTCCCAAATCTCTGGAAGGCTCTGGTGCCAGACGTTCAGAGTTTCCAAGTAGGTGCAGGAAACTAAAGTTCACCGAAAGGGCAACCTAGGAGTTCTAGGGTTGCTTGAAAAAAACAAAACAAATCAAAACCTGGAAACAAAATGTTGCCAGAATCTGTAGGCAGCCTGCTCTCATTGGCTGGAAACCTAAAACAGAAAAAGGCTGCATAGGAATATTTATTTATTTATTTATTCATGACATTTATACCCCACATTAGACTCAAGTTCAATGTGGCTTACAAACAAGCAATAAGTGAATAAAACTTAATAATGTACAGAATATAACACAAATTACAATAACTTCAAGAAGGAAATTAATACATGTGCAGTAAGTAACCAGGGATTTAGACTATCTCAAGGACAAAGAAATAAGTAAGGGTGGATAGGTGAGACAATAATTAGGCAGGACTAAAAAAGGACGAAATGAGATTAAGAAAAGGATGTGGGTAAAGTTCAAATAGAGTTCTTTGTATTCAGAAAGGCTAGACTGAAGAAATGTGTTTTTAGAAGACTTCTGAAAGTTAGGTAATCATCTGTAAATTTGATTGATTTAGGAAGAAAATTCCAAATTCAATAGGCACGCAGGCACACACACAAAAAAAGAAATCTGGAACAGGAGGGATAAATCCACAATTCCAGGAATAACATGTATAGAATGTTTGTACATTTGGGAAGCTCGCCAGGTGCCCTTGGCCTGGATTGGCCGCTGTCGTGGACAGGATGCTGGGCTCGATGGACCCTTGGTCTTTTCCCAGTGTGGCATTACTTATGTATCTATGTAAACATCTAGGGGTCCTTTTACCAAGCTGGCTTCCCATGGAAATGGCTGTGCGGCAAGTGTATACTTACCACACTGCCATTTCCATCTTTCAGATGTCCGTTTACCAAGCAGCAGTAAAAGGACCCCTGCGGTGGTGTTTTACCGCCACCAGTAAAGACCTTTTTTTTAAAAATGGAAATGGTGGTGCGGTAAATGTAACATTTGCTGCACGGCCATTTCCAAGTGGAACCCTTGCGGTAACTGGGTAGCATGTGGCGCTACACGATTACCACCAGGTAAGCCCCTGTTGCTGAAAAGTTCAAACAATTTTTTTTGGTGCCAGAAACGCTGCACAGTGGGAATCAGAATTACCCCCGGGCTCCCAAGGAGGCCCGGCAGTAAGGACGAATCATCATGCACCAAGCCCACAGTAGCCCTACTGCAGCTTGGTAAAAGGGTTCCCTCATCTTTTGAAATGTTAAATGTTCTTATTTCGTTGGTTCTTTTAAAAAGAAAATCATCTCTTTGTATGGCATGCAGTACTCTGTTATCAGTTTTCTCCCAACTGAGGAATTACAGTGGGGATGCTTTAAGAACTTGAGTCAAAGTTTCTAGTTAGCTAGAATTCTGATCTCCGTGTCTAAATTAGTTCTCTCACTCCCACCCCACACCCCCTACATGCACATCAGCTTTATTCATAACTTAGAAAGCATTCCAGCAAATTCTTTCAACAACTGGGAGCAAAGATGCTGGCCAGTGCCTATAGTATACTTCTGCTAGATGTTAAAATGCGTCCATGACAAGTGACAGTTTTTCCTGCCGTTCCCATGGGAGCGCTCCAGGCAGGACACTGTGTTAAGGAAAATGATTCCAAGCAGGAAATGGAAGTCACCTCTTGAAGCAGAGATAAGAAATTTAGTGGAAAATGCAAAGATAAAAATGGTGGGGAGGGGTAATAAAAATGTTGAAACATAAAAATGGTGGGGAGGGGAGTTGGAAGATTTTGTAGTTTTTTTCTACATCAAACAAGATTGCATGGGTGAAAATGAATTCTTTTTCTAAGGTCTGGAAGAACACTTAGGGATATGTAATGTGTGATTTTTCTGCAGATCAGTTCCTCCTAGGCTTTCACAAACATAAAACTGTCAGCAGTCCAAAATTAAGTGGCAGCCTCTAGTTCCCACAGGAGTTTTACTTAAATGTTCAAAAAAAGAACATACATAAAATTTGAGCTAACATTCACACGATGGCCACTTAATACTAATGGAAGTCAAAGCACAGAGGTATTAAAAAAACAAGAACAAGGAAAACTCTTCCAATCCCCACTCTCCTCACTCCTCCACATGGTTTACAAGATCCGTACAACAACAAAAAAATTTACTTATCTATGTTCTGCTTTCTCAGAATGATTTTACAATATTTTACAGGTTTCGGATTTTTTTTTTTTACAAAGTTGTTTGAAATCTTAACGATTTTACCACATATTAACATATATTAAGGGATAATTTTATAACAGCATGCCTATGTGCTTTTATAAAATGGGCTTCCAGAACTAACCTCAATAGTACATGTGAGTTTATCTTGTTGAGAAGTCTGGATGGACTGTACAGTTTTTATCTGCCGTCATCTACTATGCAACTCACGTAGTACACACACATTGACACCTGCTCCAAAGTTGATGTAAATATGTGTATGTACAGAAGTGTTTCAGACCCCCCCACCCCCAACATATATATATATATATATACTAGCCGTTGAGCCCGTAAAAATGGGCTAGTATAGGAAGGGGGGGGTTGAAAGGCCACCCCCCCGCCGCCGAGTTCACCGCTGCCACTCCCCCTCTGAGTTCGCCCCCCCCCGGAGCCGTCGCCACCCACCTTCCACCCGGTCAGGCCCTCACTCCGCTATTGAAACAGCGAGGGCACGCAGCACACAGCTCTGCTGCTGAGCTGCTGTGGCCTTCCTTCTTCTTCTCTGCCTGTGTCCCGCCCTCGTGTGACGTAACATCGTCGTTAGCAACGGCGGTGTCCCTCGCAAATGCGCAGTAGAGACCCTCTCTGTTCCGCCCCATCATCACGTATAGACGCGGGGCGGGGCAGAGAGGGTCTCTACTGCGCATTTGCGAGTAAGTACGACACTCGCCATTTATATATATTGATAAACCTGTACAGTCCATCCAATAAAAACAGGGTCCATAGACTTTTCTTCTCTTTATCCTATTCCCTCACTTCCTCAGAGTGAACAGACCTCCCCAACCCTGGATTCCAGTTCCCTCTACTTGCAGAAGAAAGCAGAAATCTGTGCATAGGGAGAGTGACAAGGAAGCCAACTTCTGTTCTCTTTATAATGCTAGCAGTGTATTGCTAGCACCCATTACTCAGGTTCAGAGGCTGATGTTTCATGTGGTGCATAACCCCAACAGCAGATATTCTGCAGATTTCCCCAGGTACAGGGACTGTAATATGTCAAGGCAGTAAACATATTATATGACACTAGGATATGAGGGTCTATCCCCAGCACAGCTCAGGTCAGCCTGCACCTGCCATTTGTGCTCTACGCTAGCATTCTCCTCCCACTGACTGGGTCACAACCACCTCTGGGCAGGAGTAGCCTAGTGGTTAGTGCAGCGGACTTTGATCCTGGGGAACTGGGTTCAATTCCAACTGCAGCTCCTTGTGACTGTGGGCAAGTCCTTAACACTCCATTGCCCCAGATACAAAATAAGTACTTGTATATATGTAAACCGCTTTGAATGTAGTTGCAAAATACCACAGAAAGGCAGTATATCAAGTCCCATTTCCCACTCTCAAATTATTCCCAGTGATTTCTAGGTTATTGGGGCCACACTCCCAGTGGTCCCACAGTTCCCAGAAAGCACTCACAGACCCAACACACAAACCACCAGGATTCTTTATCAGTCCAGACAGGCAGAGTCAACAAACTAAACAATTTTATTTTGTCATACTTTAACAATGAACAAAAAAAAAAATGTGCAATCAGCAAACAATAACAAGTAACTGAAATATGGATCAATTATAACACTAACCAGCTTATTTTCGAAAGAGAAAGACGCCCATATTTCAACCCAAATCGGGAGATGGGCGTCCGTTTCCCGTGGGCGCCCAAATCGGTATAATCGAAACCCGATTTTGGGCATCCTCAACTGTAGTCTGTCATGGAGACGAACAAAGATCATGGGGGCGTGTCGGAGGCATGGTGAAGGCGGGACTGGGGCGTGGTTATCGGCCGAGGAGAGATGGGCGTCTTTAGCTGATAATCGAAACAAGAAGGGCGTTTTTGACGAGAATTTGGTCCGCTTTATTTGGACCCTTTTTTTTCAGGTCCAAGTCCCAAAAAAGTGCCCCAACTGACCAGATGACCATCGGAGGGAATGGGGGATGACCTCCCCTGACTTCCCCAGTGGTCACTAACCCCCTCCCACCAACAAAAACCCACTTTACAAACTTTTTTTCCCAGCCTGTATGCCAGCCTCAAATACCGTACCCACCTCCATGACAGCAGAATGTGTTCTATCCTCTGACAGCCTTTCCCTGGTTCTGATGTGGCTCTCGGGTGAGTGTGACACCTTTTCTGTTAAGGGCTCTGCAGAGTCACATCAGCAATGCATTGTGGTGGGTGTAGGGTATTGGGCTCCTTGATTCCAGTAGCTTGTATTAAATGCTCACGATGTTGGTATTTGGTGGGCTCTACTCCCATGGTGCTTTTCCCTCTGCTTACTGGGTCAGAGTGTGCCCTGTTTTGTTTCCGGTAGTCCATGAGGTAGTGGCCATTTGTGTAAGACACTTTTAGATCCCTTTCATGTATTAGCCATGTTACAGCACTTAGTTCTTACCTTGAATGTTGCTGAAAGAGGGCATTGTACACCATTCTGCCAGCTCGGACCTACTGCTAATCTCAGTACCAGCGAGACTTGTTGCCAGTGGGGCACAACTTCTGATCTGCAGTTAACTGTGAGTAAAGGTGCTTATTCAAATAAAGGACGTTTTCAGCGAGATTAGTCTTCAGGTGTGAACTGCTGTGCTAAGGTTATACAACAGCAACAAGTCCTGTCCCTGGAGCACTTTTAGTGGGTACTGCAGTGCACTTCAGGCAGGCAGACCCAGGCCCATCCCCCCCCCCCCCGTAACACTTGTGGTGGTAAATGGGAGGCCTCTAAAACCCACTGTACCCACATGTAGTTGCTCCCTTCACCCCTAAGAGCTATGGTAGTGTTGTACATTTGTCCCTACCACGACCAAATGGTTTGGATTGGGACGTTTCTGAGCTGGGCATTTGTAGTTTCCATTATCGCAAAAAAAAAAAAACGCCCATCTCAGAAGGGACCAAATCCATGGAATTTGGTCCATTCAAACCGTATTTCGAAACGAAAGATGGACGTCCATCTTTTTCGAAAATACAGTCTGTCCCGCCTCTTCACATACCCGTTTTCGGACATAGACGCCCATGGAGATGGGCGTTCGCGTTCGATTATGCCCCTCTATAGTTACTTCCTAAAAAGTACCAGGGGATATCAAGTCATATAGCTGTTCACCAGTTATCAAACACAGCTGTTTTTTACAGGGCTTCAGGAAAGAGCTCTCTCTCTTCTCCTAGTCTGATATTGAAGCAACAGCCAGCAACTACTGGGTAATTTCAAACTGCAGGCCAATCAGAGCCCAGTCAACAAATTTGAAAAGTATACTGCTTACAGTACTGTAGATTCACTTCTTCATTAATCCATTAGTGCCAATGTTCCCATATTTGTTCCCACATATGGGAACATTGGGCACTACTGGGTTAAGGGGGTCTTTTTCTTAGGCACACTAGCATTTTTAGCGCACGTTAAAAATAGGTGCGTGCTAAATGCTAAAGACGCCCATAGGAATACATTGGCATCTTTAGTATTTAGCGCATGCCTATTTTTAGCACGCACTAAAAACACCACCGTGCCTAAATAAAACACCCCCTGAGTGAAACTAAAATAGGGCATTCACTTTTCTGTAACAGTTTTAAGGTAAAACATGCACCACCTGCTGGCCAGACTACAGAAATGCATTTCAGAATTAATTTAGGCAGTTTACAGGCTTAAAACACACTGTTCTGTCACAAGAACTCACTCCACAGAACACAAAAGGTAGACAAAAAGTAGCGAAGCAAACGATGGTTGGCAGAACATCTTTATTACAATAATAACAGCCTGACACAGACCATGTTTCAGACCTAAGGCCTGTGTCAGAGGCTTAAAAATAGCAAACATATAAACAAACAATGTAAACTTAATTTAAAAAAACCAAGAAAATGGTGCTGATAAATATACATACAAATGTATGACAAATAGTAAAAGACAATCATATGTACAACAATAATGTATACTATACCATAGAATATATTAAAAATAAATTAAAAATAAATGGTGTACTGATAATGCAATGATACAATGCACAATTTGGTATTGTAAAGACCAAAAATTGCAATCTGTCTAAAAAAGAACAATAATAATAATAATCAAACACAAGATATATATTAGATAAATGGAAAATGGGAGATACGCTGAAACTTTGATTTGGATGCAAGGTGAGATATCAGGGGTAGAAAGGTAGATTTGGGAGTCATCAGCATAGAGATGGTAGGAAAAGCCATGGGATGAGATTAATGAACCAAGGAAAGAAGTGTAGATAGAAAAGAGGAGGGGACCAAGAACAGAACCCTGAGGTACGCCGACAGGCAGAGGGATAGAAGTGGAAGAGGGTCCACCAGAGTGAACACTAAAGGTGCGGAGGGAGAGGTAGGAAGAGAACCAGGAAAGGACAGAGCCCTGGAATCCAAGTGAGGACAGGGTATTGAGAAGTATGCTGTGATCAACAGTGTCAAAAGCAGCGGAAAGATCAAGAAGAATGAGGATGGAATATTGACCTCTGGATTTAGCCAGTAATAGGTCATTGGAGACTTTAGTAAGCGCAGTTTCGGTTGAGTGGAGAGGGCGGAAACCAGATTGTAGGGGTCAAGAATAGCAAGTGAGGAGAGAAAATCAAGGCAGCGGTGGTGAACAGCACGCTCAAGTAATTTGGAGAGAAAAGGGAGGAGGGAGATGGGCCGGTAATTAGAGAGACAAGTAGGGTCGAGTGAAGGCTTCTTAAGGAGAGGTGTGACCACAGCATGTTTAAAGGCAGCAGGGACAGTTGCAGTGGAAAGTGAGAGGTTGAGAATTTGACAGATAAAAGGAATAAAAGCAGGTGAGATGGCATTAAGAAGGTGGGTGGGAATGGGATCAGAGGAACAGGTGGTACATTTTGAGGAAGAAAGAAGTGTAGTTTCCTCTATAGTAACTTCAGGAAAGGAGGAAAAGGAATGAGGGGAAGGAGAGAGAGGGACATCACATAGAGTTATGGATCAGGAGAAATGGACTCCTCATAACCACATAAATGCAAATTAGTCAAGGTTGAATGTTTTCACATGAGGCAGAATAGAATCCAAATCTGTCAAATTTGGTTCAGTGATAGCATGAATTGGCATACAAAGAGAACAGAAAAGATAAGGAAAATATATGTCACGGCACCGTTAATTTGCAAAATGTCCTTATCATGAGAATCAATAGTATAATCTGTGATCCAACAAACATGATGATGATGTGAAAAGCTTTAAAGTTAAGTAAGTAACTCAGGTTTTGATTAAAATTGATCATGTCTGCTGGACACATTCAATATTTTTATCTTGGCTGTAATGGGATCAGGTTCCAATTAGAACAAGGAGACTCCCCACTGTGGTCAATGGAGTTCTTAGGTGCAGCAATTAAACATTTATTATCGGGTAAGATAATTTTGCTGGTAATTTATTGGGTAAGAGAATTTTATAATAACAGTAACTTCATTCAATTGTGTACTGACTAATCACAAAATTAAGAGTTTGTGAGCAATTGTTGAGTGAAGATTTTGAGATTTGAGGATTATTTATTTTATCTGGTATTGACTAACCAAACATTATTGACAGCAGTAACTTTTGTCTCAGAAAACTGATCATATTTTATCATGGTAACCTTCACATTTTCTACTGGCAGACCACAAATGCTTCAGTAGTGTCTTTGAAAAAGTGATTACCAACCAATGGATGCCTTTCATTTGCTGATATATCCCTAAATTGGGTACCAGATCCTGTTGAAGACTGTCTTATTAGTAGGCTAGATATTCAGGTGTATCAACTCACAGGTAAACATTATTAGACCAGATGGCAACATCAGTCACTTGTTCTAATTGGTAAACATTATCAGGTAAAACACAAATGTTAAATTTAGAACAAAAGCTATCTCCATTTTTCCTACATCTAAATCTAGTGGAATGGCAATCTGAATCTATTTAAATGTGATTTTCAGTAATCTTAACAAAGACTTCTTCAATGACTTGGATGAAATCAAATACTGTAGGTTAGGAATTGTTCTTGCACCAAATTACTTACACTGTTATCTAGTCCCTATATAAATAATTGGTAAGGCAACACATATTGGTTTTATAAAAGCATGATCTTCAGTCACTTAATTCATAATAACAAGCTAATCCATTCAGTTCTCTTCAGTTTCTTGGATATCTAAATTAACTGTGGTATGGGCTGTGGTTTCCAATGACATAGAAAATGTCAAACAACATATCCGATGTCATTGCGTGTCATTAGGAAATAAAAATGAGCAGAAAAACAACATTTTGTGTTTTTTTTCACTTGCCAATAATACTGCACATGATTTGTAAAGAGGGTACACTCTTTCAGAAAGACTGTGCACTCTTTTCTGATAGTGAATGCATGCACGGACCATTGCACATATGTAAATTAGTATGCGTATGTATCCACTCAGGAAAGAGTGCACACGCTTTCCAAAATAGTGCAGTATATTTGCAAAAAGTGTGCCCTCTTTACAAGTAGTGTGCACTATTTGCAGAGTGTGCACTCTTAGTGCCATTGCCTCTGAAATGAAAATGAAGACTAAGCAAAATGAAACAAAATGAACAATGCTGTAAATTACTTGGGAAATGGCTCAAAATGAACATTTTGGAGCTGCCCACTCCTAATGGCAAATGTATCATGTTTAACTCCCCTTCCCAAATCCCTGGGAAAGATAATCAGTGGAAGACTGTATGGGCTAAACCTTCAGGGGGGTGTGTGCTTCTCCCTGGATTCACTTTTTTACATTTTAAATCTTATCTGTTCTATTATCACAGGAACAGATATACTCTGAGCCACTTTGTAAAAGAAATGTCCTTTTAGAAAACTTTTATTTTAGGCACCAATCAGATAAAGCCAATTACATTGCAATTTCATACAACATATATTCTGTAACAAGCAATTGGGTCTCTTTCTTCCTGTGAGGGGAACTGAAGCAAAATCTACAGAATGACCCTGAGCAATTTTACTAAAGTTCTCGCCTTTTCTTTCTTTCTTTCTTTCTTTCTTTCTTTCTTTCTTTCTTTCTTTCTTTCTTTCTTTCTTTCTTTCTTTCTTTCTTTCTTTCTTTCTTTCTTTCTTTCTCTTCTAACTGCATATGTGCAAAGCTCCACATCTGCTGACTCTCCCCCACCTTCCTGGTTTCTGCTGAATCTGCAGTTAATTACTTACTTCTACACCCTACCTCCTTTTCTTGTTTGTTTACTTCCTCAGTTCCATTCCTTCAGAAATGCTAGTTTTACATTCCACTCTTATCTCTGAGCTTCACCTTATACCCTAGAATCTATAGACCATCTTCACCCTTCTGGTATTCTGCTGATATCTTCACTTGTCATCTATTTTCCCTGGCAGGCTGTTATTGTTATCACACAACCTCCTAATGAAACAAAGCTGGCCAAACTCTGCCTCACTCAGGGATTAAAGAATACACAGATTCCATTAACATAGGCAGCTATGACTTCTCAAGCCTGCCTAAAAACCTCATTGATTCACATGAATTGAAACAGGACTCATGTATTTGTAAAAATAAAACAACTTGGACGCAGCGTTATTTAAATCCAACTCAACTTGAAATTAGTATACCCAAGCGAGCCAAAAGGTTTCAAACTTTAACATGACAATCCCAGTCCACCGCCTTAACAAGACTGATAGTTCACCAAGCAGCAAACCAGAACTCCCCACCTCCCCACCGCGCAGCAAGGGGGCTCAACCTTAAATGCAGCAGTCCAAGCTGCATAGCTTATCTCACAACAGGCTTGGTGCATCCGCCTAAAGCTGCAACTTTAATCCTATCAATTAGGGAGGGAGAAAGGGATGCAGCCTTTTCCTAAGCACCAACAAAAGATGGTGCTCTGGATCTTCCTAGGGGTTATATAACCCAGGCTTTCCCTCCGCCTCAGTGGGATGCCAGTGCAGAGTGGGAAAACTCCCTGGCCATCCTGCACCCACCCTGTTGCCTGACCTTGTGGAGGCTCATCGGAAGCATGGCACCATGTTAATGGTGGCTCCATGCACCTGAGTGGCACTATGCCTTGTTTGTTTCATAACAAGCAGCTATTATATGCACAGAGATTTGTACAATCACACTAACTGACTTTGCTGGGTCTGATTCTGAGCTCTGATATTATTTATGCCTGCTTGTAATCTTAAACATTTCTCTAATTTCCTTACAGATACAGTATCCACTATAGACATAGGTGAACCTTACAAGGAATCTAAGACAGTGGAATAGACTGCACCAACCACAAATTCTAGAACTCTCTTGAGTCTAGTTAGTTTAGTCTGAACAGATTGGATTAAGACCTTCTCTCACTAACTCAAAATATTCTATACATTAGCTGTGGTATAATTCATATGGACAGTTAATCATATTTGTGTGGAGGGTGAACCAGAGAAGTAAAATGTTTTTGGAGAATATGGCAATGTTTGACATGGAGTCTTAACAGACACAGATACTCACAGAGTTGAAAGTAAACAAATCATTGTATATGTATTAAAAAAAAACATGCTAAATCCTGTTCCACAGTCTCAGTGTGCACTAGTTGTTGTCTTCAAGATTAACCAAAAATAGGACTGGCTCTGGCCTGCTCTTTAGGTGATTGCACAAGCATCTAAGGTAAAATTTGGCCTTCCTACATTAAGCCTTCTGCTGCTTGCACATTTGTAATGAAGGCAAATCATGGAAGGCTGCTCTTGTCTTCCCTGGACCTCCCTGCTCATATGCTTAGAGTTTTTATGTGAACCACACTCTCCCTGGTCTGCCTTAAGTGAGTTGTGCCCTTTCTGCTTTCCACTGCAGGATTTAAGCTGGCTCTGTGAGTGAGCTAAGGGGAACTGGTAACTTCCTATACATTCCAACACAGAGGACGTGCTGAGGGTCCAGTTACACAAATACTTTCTGTGTGATTACTTATGACTAGATAATCAGGAATCCAAGCTTATCTTGTAAGACAATACTAGGAGGAAGGCCAAATGCAATCATTTTGTCAGCCTCATTTGCAAAAAAGAATAGATTATACTGCTTTTTGGCTAGCATTATCCATATCAACAGTAAAATCTAATAGTCATAACCTGTTAGGATGGCAAGATCTGATTAATGCAGACCTATTGAGAAGAACTTCACCATAAATACTTTCATAATTTTGATAAGATAAGCTGCAAGTGAAGCTTTGTTCACAGCTGGAAATTGACTTTTTCAACTAGGCAAAATAGAATAACTTTTTTTGAGTACTCCCAAATATCTTTTAGTCATATTGGTTAAACAAGAACATCTGTGCTTTTTTTTTTTCTTTTTTGAATTCTTCTCAATGTTGTTTATTACATCTTTCTTTGCTTCAGATGGTTAAATTCACCTCTACAAGAAAATGAACTTTTAGCTATATGGGAGCTTCTTTCTGGAACTCACTACATGTCAGTGTTAGCACTATGACTAGTTATTTGGGCTTTCTCAAAGTATTAAAAACCTGGATTTTTAAAAACAATTTTCCCTAGGTTTTGTATTTTGTTGTATTGATTGATATAGTATCAGTATAAAAATTTGTAAAGTAGGTTGTTTTCAGCTTGTATTATGTTTCTTTTTTCTGTTGTTATCAAATAATGTTTATTGTAAACTGCTTTAAAATATTGGTGTTAAGCAATATATCAAGTCAATAAATCCAATCCAACCATCGATTTCATATTCTTTAGAGGTAGTCCGCAGATTATAGTAGACTTTTCTACTTTGGCAGCATTTTCCGGATACCATTTGGTAAGAGAAAAAGCACTCTGCAAGTGTTGTCTCAGGTGGGCAACATGTTAATATGCTGTAGAAATATTGGTCAAGTTGATATCACTCATTCTGTACAGTAAATGGATAGGTACCTACCTGTCATCTCTACCTGTCATCATTTCAATAGGTGATAAAACTGTGGAACGATGCGGGTGACTCAAATACCTGTAAACTCGCTATTTTCCCCAAAGTATAATGCTACAAATTACTTTCTCCTTCTTTTAAATGTTTGTCATAGAAAAGCCAGAATATCAGTATACCTTATAGACTGTGGATAAAACAGGAGCATACATAGGAAAATAATACATTTTTTCTCAGTTAAATATCAAATTTCATGTTGCAAAACATAGCAGTTCAAATAAATTTAGAAGAAATGTAAAATTGGTATAAGTTGCAAATTATTCTTGTCTTAAAAATTTACGATTATTAAAAGTTTGAGCTCAAATACATGTGTAAATAGTTGAAGGGGCAATAAATACTGTGAGATTAAAAACAATAAATTGTATTGCACTGTCAAGTTTTTAAAATCTCAAACAAAAGAAATGTTGTTTGACTTTCTCAACTTTTGACATTATGGGGGTCTTTTACGAAAGCTTAGCTCAAGTTATCTGCCTCAGGGCCCATAGGAATAAAATGGGCCCTGCTGCAGATAACTCAAGCTAAGCTTTAGTAAAAAATAAAAATCCACGTGTTCTTTTTAAACAATAAGGAGACAATTCTTTATAACAGGCCACCAAATTGTAGGTGCCACATTTTTCAGGCTGAAAACCTATTGTAGAAGAACATTATTTGCATGTAAGTGTTCTTCTAGAATACAAACATAAACTGGCATTGGTGTGCCTAAATGTAGACGTACACTTTCCTAGACACTCATGGCCCTCCTCTGTGAATGCCCACCTTGCATTTACACACTAACCCCTGGATTCTATGGGCCCTGTTTACTAACCAGCATTATAGCTGCTTTAAGCTTTTTAACGCACGTTAACCATGTTTGCGCGTTAACCATGTACGTGCCTATAATATCCCTATAGGCACCTACATGGTTAGCACATTTGCATGGAAATTGAAAAGCCCAACTGCAAAGAACCAGACCTCAATAGCTGGAATTGCTTCCATTTTCTCAGGAATTCTTTAGAAACATCTGGAAAAAACAACTTTTTTATATTCAAAAACAACTTTTCGAGATGATGAAAATAAGATTTCAAATATCATCTCTTTCTGAGTTACTGATGAAAAAGTCACCAGCAATGCAGAAGATGGTAGTAAATCAGAAGCAGAAGTATCTATATTAGGTGGAATGGCCCCAACATCCAAAACTAGAGCAACATTTTCTTCAACCTGCAGATTTACACTTTGGTGCTAATTTTCAAAGCAGATGGATGACTCTAAATACCTAAAAAAAAAAGGTCTGTCTGCTAAAAACATCTAAATCCTGATTTTGAAAAGTCAGAATTTGGATGTTTCACACTGAGGTTCGTCCACTGAAGGGCTTAAGGTATGAACCTCCTTAATCCCCTCTGTGATTGTTGTCCCCTCCCTCTCCCCTGAAAATGAAACTGGAAAGGAAAACCAGGCTGTGGGTCAGCTGCAGGTATTATGGCCATTCTGAAGAAGGCAGCAAGGAGTTTAAAGGCATAGCCTAGTGGTTAGTGCAGTGGGAGGGACCCAGAATCAAATCCTACTGTAACTCTATTCATTTTTTTCCAGGGCTCCTTCCAGAAGGCTATTAAAATAAGGTGAATTGAGGTACAATAAGTATTTTTCTATACGGGGGGGGGGGGGGGGGGGGGGTGTCACATTTACAAAAAATAAAATTACAGTGGGATGTGAACTTAAATCCCTTGGGTTGCAGTCCACTGCCCTAACCACTAGGCTAACCCTCTGTTTTGCAAGGAAGGCTACATGGCCATTTTCATAAGAATGCTTCCCTCCCCCTCCCCCTCTGTTTATAATTTAAACATTTCAGTTTGTAAAATGGTTGTTTAGGGTGGACATCTCCAGCTTAGGGACATCCTTCTCATATATTTTCGAACAAGAAAGCTGGATAACGTTCCTGTTTGAAAATTGCTGCAAGATGGATGTTTTGTGTTTTCTTGGAAGTTGTGAGCAGGACGTCCCAATTCTGACTTGGATATTCTTTCAAAAATGCCCCGTCTTGTCTCTTAGATAGCAAATATTGGGCTTTAATACAGGAGGAAACAATTTCAGTAGTAAATTCCAAATCCTCAATTAAATATCTCTTGATATTACAGTAATAGATTATAACAATTGAATAGATAATTTAGAAAAATAATAATTGAATAGATAATTTAGAGAAATATTTTGATTCATTTAAACATCTGTATGATACATTGATAAGAGACATGAGTAATTTGCGTTATAAGGTTGAAAATTTAGAAAATATTGCTAGGAGTAGAGATTTTAATATTTTGAATATTACAGTAATCAAATGAGGAAAGTTCAACTCCAGTTGGATAACCACACCTTAATGTTTATGTTTATTTCTTTACTTGATATGCTGCCTTAACACAGGTAAGTTCAAAGCAGTTCACAATTCATTAAAAAGAAGGAAAGGAACTCCAAAAATGATATAAAAGATGACTAGCACTTCAGATATGCATGCATACAATTACTCTCCACTTCTCCCCCAACTGCACTGAACACCTCTAAAGGCTGCGATGCAGATGATGTAGATCTTAGTGAAGTCTGGTCTCTAAGTTGCAGCAGAAACCCCCGTTGTGATATCCAACCCCTTGGCAGCTTTGAGGTCTCCCATACCTAAGCAGCTTCAAGTAGAGGACATACAGATCCTCCCTGCTTCTGTGTCCCTTCCTGAGCTATAAAAGAATCAATAGGTCCAAAGGTAGAAGTTCCCATTGACTGGGAGTTGCACACCAGGTGTTTTCCTTTCTTTCTTTTTATTTTAACTGCAAAAAGATAAGCAGGAAAACAAGTCAAGCTGTGGAGATTTAGCTTGCAGCCGCCATCTTGGATCCTCCAGATCCACTCATCTCCTTATTCTATATGTAAGGTTTCCAACTGGATCCAGATTCACCCAACAGGTCTCATCTAGTCTTGGGACTACCCCATAGCATGCAGTCTTGCTTTTCTTGTGGAATGCAATGGAAAAATTAGAACGTTAGGTCTCTGTATGCAATGGGGTAAACCCAGAGCTAGATTAATCCTATCAGGTGAATCTGGATCCTGTCAGTTGGCAACACTATCTATATGTTTGGGCTATTTTAGAAGTGCTTCATTTGCTGGAAACATTTTTTTTTTACTTGTGTAAGCTAGCTACCCCAAGAAATGAACTAAAATGTAAAGGTTTTCCTACCTAAATCCCTCCTAACCTTTCTTTTCTCACTCTGCAAACACAAACATTATCATATCTTCAGATTATGACACTAGCTCAGCACACATACACACACACATATATATATATTTTTTTTGTTACATTTGTACCCTGTGCTTTCCCACTCATGGTAGGCTCAATGCAGCTTACATGGGGCAATGGAGGGTTAAGTGACTTGCCCAGAGTCAAAAGGAGCTGCCTGTGTCTGAAGTGGGAATTGAACTCAGCTCCTCAGAACCAAAGTCCACCACCCTAACCACTAGGCCACTCCTCCATTCACTCCTCCATTCACTTTAATCCTATTTCTCCAAAAGCTTCCTTACAGACTTTGAAATAAAGCGTTCTTCTTTTCAGTCACTGTAAATCTAAAATTTGTCTTGCAAGAGCTGACTTTAAAATTTCAGCTCAGGTATGTAAAATTCAATTATTTCACACTTTTCTTCAACGGCATATTGCAATTATTAATCATCTTTTTCTTTTTCAGCAGTTTTCCCATATAAATGAAAGTTTGCCAAGTTAATATGCTGTAGCGTTCCCCAAAACCATTTCTGATCTCTTGAGCTTCAAGCAGTAGGTCAGCTAGAATTTATTTTCTGAAATTTTTCTGAGGTATGTTTTCCAACCAAACTTACTTCAAAAGCACACTTCTAAAATTTTCTTAAATGCTCCACACTCATTTCACTTCACAGAGAGAAAAGCAGCCAAAATACACCATTTGTTTCCTCAAGCAAGCACACAGTAAATTGCATTTAAACACTAGAATTGCCATCTTTCAACTCTTTTCCAGTCAAAATATCATCATACCATTATTCTTGGCAGCAACCCTCAAAAAAGTACTACACAACTCAGCTGTCACTGTTACATAAGAACATATTTGTTGCTATACTAGGACAGACCGAAGGTCCATCAAGCCCAATATCCTGTTTCCTACAGTGACCAATCCAGGCCACAAGTATCCGGTAAGATCTGAACTGTAAAACAGATTTTATGCTGCTTATCCTTGAAATAAGCAGTGGAATTTCCCAAGTCCATCTTGGTTATGAGCAATGCTTTCCCCCTCCCTTCAGGTGGTTACTATGGAGTTACTCCAGTCAGGAGCAGGCATTTGGCTTGAGTTCTTAATCATGGCTTACAGAATGTTGGCTGACTTTGAAATTTCTTAAAAGTGATGGCAGACTAATTCTGACAATTTTACTCAAGTTCACAGCACTCATACATTCATGTACTTCATTTAAACTCTGGAAAAATGCTTTTGAGGGTGTCTCAGTCCCTGCTTTCAGAACTTCCTAACCCCCTTAACTGCACAACACAGGTCGCCAGGAGCCATCCCAGTATTTCTACTACTACTACTAACTAGCATTTCTAAAGCGCTACTAGGGTTACGCAGCGCTGTACAATTTAAACATAGAAGGACGGTCCCTGCTCAAAGAGCTTACAATCTAAGGACAAGTGAACAATCTAGAGGACGAGTGAACAGTTAATCTGATAGGGTGGATAGATTGGGGCATTCTATCTATCTCGAGCGGTTAGGCGCCGAAGGCAGCATAGAAGAGGTGAGTTTTAACCAGAGATTTGAAGATGGGTAGGGAGGGGGCATGGCGAATGGGTAAAGGAAGATTGTTCCAGGCATAGGGTGAAGCACTATTTCCCCACTATTTAATTTTTTTTTTCAAAGGGCTTTAACCTCCTTTAATGTAGCTCAGCATCCCTCATATAAAAGCAGCCACTACAACAGCTACCACTTTCTCTTTAGCATTCTTCTCACACACAGCTCACTTTGCTTTCTTTAAAGACAGGCCTGACCCCCAATCAGCTGTCAAAACACACCTTTCTATGTTTGCCTGTTCACTCTGGGAACTCCATGTTTCTACTGTTGACTCTCCTTCTTCTTGTAATAATTACTCTTCCTATGTGCAGCTCTTTTAAATCAGAATGGTATTTGCTATCACCATACTTCAGCTGGGTGTACTCTAGCACCACAGCTGTCACTGCTACTGTCCATCGTGTTTCAAGCCCTTCTCGCAAGAGGCCTTTTTTTTGTGGCCAAAAATGGACGTGCGGCAAAATTAAAACCAGCGCGTGTCCATTTTCAGCCTGAGACCTTACCGCCACCCATTGACTTAGCAGTAAAGTCTCACACGTTAACCAGGTGGTAATTGTCACCACATGTACACTGACAATTACCACTGGGTAAGCACCACATTGGACTTGTGTCAACAATGGAAGTACCGCCTGAGGCACTTTTCTTGCACTGTTGAAGCAAATTGAAGGACTTTATAATGTTCTACAAAGGTTAAGCAAGGATAGGAACTGTAACAATGATGCAAAGTCAGGTGCTCAAATGTTTCTCACATTTCTTTGCTTGGAGTGGCCTAGTGGTTAGGGTGGTGGACTTTGGTCCTGAGGAACTGAGTTTGATTCCCACTTCAGACACAGGCAGCTCCTTGTGACTCTGGGCAAGTCACTTAACCCTCCATTGCCCCATGTAAGCCACATTGAGCCTGCCATGAGTGGGAAAGCGCAGGGTACAAATGTAACAAAAATAAATAAAAATCTCCAATTCTTATGGTAATTGACAAAGAGAAACGTTGTTTTCCGTCAAAGAATAACAGCTTCAAAGCAGTTGCAAGGTTTGTCATTTCAGATACAGTACAGGCTTGACAAAGGGATCATAGAAATAAATCCATACATCAAAGATAGCAGCTGAACAAAATTAGCACTGAATCTGTTTTTTGCAACCAAGATGTAAGGCAAAGCGGATATGCAAAGCGGATATATCTGAATGAATGTGCTTACTCTGGAAAATAATTTTGAGATGGAAGACAACATGGCTTTTGATAGCCTTATAATTCAAATTGAAATACTAGCTAGGATCTCTTCAGACTTTGAATTCCTCACTGGAAATTCTCTTGCAACCCTCTCAGTGGAAGAAGCCAAAACATGTGCAAACTTAGCTCAGAAGTATGATAGAAACTTGGATATTCTGGAAATGATGTCAGAAATAGAGTGTTTCAAATTTTAGGCAAACTTGCTGATTAAGACAAAATTCTATTGACCTTTTGTATCTTAAAGGATGGATATCTTAATATAGAGATTGCTCTTATAATTTTTCTTACAATTATCATTGCTTCCTGTGAACATAGTTTTAGCAAGATAAAGCTTATAAAGAATCAAGTCATCAATGGGCCAAGAACATTTGCCCAACATGGCAATTTTGTCAATTGAGCATGAAATAGCTGGTTCTTTCTATTATGATAGTGTAATTGATGATTTTGCTGAAAAGACTGTGAGGAAACTAATTTTGTAATAATCTTGCTCTATTTGTGTCCCTTTTCCTTCCCTACCAGTTTGGTTGGTGAACTTCGATCTAAAACCGTGTAATATTAAATGGAATATTTACCAAAGGCTTATCAATATTTTTACTTTTATGGACAGAGAAGTCGCATTTCATTAACTTTAAGCAGTAGCTAGATTTTTATATTAAGATGACACCTACTTGAGTTATGCTGTTTTTAGGCTGCTGCCTAATAATGATTGTACATGGTTATATTAGACAATAGGCATATATGAAGTTGGAAATATTATTTGAATATCTTACAAAACATACAACTTAAAGTCTGATATATTCTGGGGAGGTGGGGGGCAGTGGGAAAGGAAAGCTGCTGGGTGGGGGGGGGGGGGTGCCATGGTGGATAAGTTGCATAGGATGCAATTATAGCTTGCTATGGCCCTGATTCCTTATAAACTCAGTATGCAAAGGAAAGGATTGCAAAATGTCCCAAAGTGATTAATGCTGCCAGGGCTGGCAATCAGACTTATGCTTTTAGGGGTCCTTTTACAAAACCATGGTACAAAGTGGCCTGTGGTAGTGTGGGCATGTCTTTTGGGCACATGCTGGGCCACTTTTTACCGTGGCTGGGAAAAAGGCCATTTTTTAATGGGCTGGTAAATGGGTGTGTGCAAAAATTAAAACTAGTGCATGCCTATTTACGGTATGAGCCCTTACCGCCAGCCATTGACTTAATGGTAAGGGCTCACATGCTACCCGCATGGTAACATGCAGCGCACACCAACATGGCCACGCTGTCGATTACTGCTGGGAACACCCTTCATGGTAGAATGCTGCTGTTTGGCGCATGCCGCAGGATTTGCCATGCACCAAATTCAGAATTACCACTGGGTGCACATGCTACCCTGACAGTAGTGCTGATTTGGCTCATGCTACCCATGTGCTAGCCCTTCCGTGGCTTTGTAAAAGGGCCCCTTAGTGACCAATCATTTGTATGGCAACAAGCAGCAGATGTGGAGCAAGGACAGGTGAGGGTTATATCTAACCAGCTGGGCCCCTTGCATCTGATACAAGGTATTTTCCAGCGTCACTGACAGGCAGATGATCAAAAGCCCTGTGCTGTTCCAAACAGCGCTCTAAAAATTGCGCTGGTACAGCGCGGGGCTTTACTGCACCGATGATCAAAGATAATGCATGCAAATTTAAGCAGCGCAATTATCTCTGATCATGGGTTAGAAGTGTGGGAGAATTGTGCCCGAGCATGCGCTCAGCACAATCCTCCCGCACTTGTTTGACAGGTCTGGGCTGTCAAAAGCCCAAACCTGTCAAACACAGGGGCTGGAGGTCCATGGGACCACCAGGCCCTGACTACCCCTGCCCCGAGCAAGGCAAAACAGGGGCTGGAGGTCCGGCGGACCTCCGGTCCTCCCGACGATCCCACCCCCCCCCCCCCCCCAGGTTCAGGGGGCTGAAGGCTGAATTACTGAAATAAATTTTTCAACAGGCCTAGCCTTTTGGCAAACACTTAACCCGAAACAAAAAAACTTATAAGGAGTAAACGCCAAACAGGAGCCCAAACAAAGAAGAAAATGGCATGAAATTCTGCACAATATCATGATACAAGTTATGACAGGGACACATATCATAGAACCTTACAGAAGTGCAAAATAAATGTCTTACATTTATGCTTTTCTATCATTGGAGCACACCTGATCCAAAACAAAAAATGTGAAGAGGGATGCTACATCAGGGAAAGAAGACAAAAACGGAAGACATACAGCAGTCTTCAAAGACATGTCATAACCAACTACTGAAGAAAGAATGACAGCTCAGTAGGTGAACATTTCTTAAAGGAAGATCACCCTTAATGACCTTACAATAAAGGTAGTTAAAGGAAATTTCAGGCACACACAGGAACAGAAAACTTTCAAAATTAGAATGATCAAACACTTTGAGATTGACACAAAAGGACTCAATGGAGACTGATTTTCTCACTCATTATCAGACATAGGGCCTTTTAGCTGTAAACCTTTACTGTCCCATCACCTCAGTTGACCCCCCCTCCCACTCCCCACTTTTTATTTTATCTATAATGACATATGCAGAGAGCCTACGACCTAGATGAGTTTATACAATTTAAACTCAGTGTAACAGTATTTTTTTAGTAACCTCATGAAGACAGGATAACTTTCATAAGGTTGTCAAATATAAAAAGTTAGTCTAATAAAAATGAATCATGCATAATTTTTTTTATCCTTAGTTACACATTTCTGCTAAGTCCTCAGCAATATATGGAAATGGATGAAGGAAGCACACACAGCCCTGCTGAAGGAGTAGTATTAGTATGTTCTAAAAGCAAGAAAGTCTAAAATGCTAGCTCACACTTCAGTCATAACCTGTCCTTATCTAAACATCTCTCATTTTTGTAGCCCAATTCTATCTATCTATGTAAACAACACAATGATAGCTGTTTGATGTTAAAAGGTGGTATGTGCATATGTGCATTATTTCTCTTTTTAAAGAATAATAGATAAACAAAACTACCATCAGATTGTTAACTTCCAAAAATTTTGAACTGGGCCCAGCCTGACCCCTTTCTCCCATTTTGGAAGGAAGGAAGGGAAGGGTATTCTTAGTTGAATTATCCTTTTTAAGGCAACAGGAAAAAAGAAAGGAATCCCCATGCTGAAAACCATATTTCAGAGAGGAAGAGCTAGGAGGGAGGGAGAAAAAGGTCAAGCTGGCCTGTGAGCACTTTTTATTATCTATATATATAAAACTCACCCTCAACGTTCTATTGGCTGCTGACGTCACTGAAGCCAAGGTTCGTATGTTCGAAGCTCTGAAGCCTCGAAAATCACAGTCTCTGGGCCCCGCCCTCACGTCAAACGTTATGACGTTGAGGGCGGAGGCGGAGCAATTCACCGTCCTCGTGTCAAACGTTATGACGCTGACGGCGGAGGCGGAGCAATTCACCAACATCGATGACGGGTGGGGGGGGGGGCCACAGGAAAGCCTTGCTAGCGCCCGTTTCATTGGCTCCAGAAACGGGCCTTTTTTTACTAGTTTTAAATAAAGGAGGGAAGGGGTCTGGTTGACCCCAGGTATAATTTCTGCAATTTAAAATGATGGAGGGAGGAAGGGATGATTTGGGCCTGCATGGTCTGCATCATGGCTTTTTCTAATTTAAAGAACTATCTCATCTTGTTCTTCCTCTCATACCTTTCTATTCTGGCATTTGGCAACACAGGAATGGACTTTCCATTGCGCACTTCTCCTCCTTCTGGCCTGCTTGATCCAGCTCCTTACAGGTGTGGGTCTACTTCTAGCCCGTATGAGCTGGATCTTCATGGAAAGTGCTTTTTCTAAGGCTCAAGTGAGCCAGCTTCTTATTCTGGTTGCACTTGCTTGTTGTTGGTCTGTAACTGCTGTAGCCAATTTGAGATACATTCTCTAAAAAGGTAAACCACAACCTACTACAATTCCAGGGATCCCTATGGATAATACAGCTCCATAGGGGGCAGACTCAGGAGTAATATCAGGAAGTATTTTTTCACGGAAATGGTGGTGGATACGTGGAATGCCCTCCTGTGGGAGGTGATGGAGATGAAAACGGTAATGGAATTCAAATATGCATGGGAAAAACAAAAAGGAATCCTGTTTAGAAGGAATGAATCTACGGAATCTTAGTGGAGATTGTGTGGCAACACCAGTAATTGGGAAGCTAAACCAGTGCTGGGCAGACTTCTATGGTCTATGCCCTGATCATACTAAATAGATATGGATGGGCTGGAGTGTAAATTTTAAGGGGATTCGATGTTAGCTTCAGAACTTTTAGTATAAGAACAGTGCTAGGCAGACTTCTACAGTCTGTTCCCTGAGAAAGGCAAGGACAAATCAAACTCGAGCATACATATAAAGTATCATATACCACGTAAAATGAGTTTATCTTGTTGGGCGGATTGGATGGACTGTTCAGGTCTTTATCTGCCGTCATTTACTATGTTACTATCAGGGGCATTTTCGAAAGAGAAGGGTGCCCATCTTCTGCCACAAATCCTTCTCTCAGGGTCGCCCAAATCGGCATAATCGAAAGCCGATTTTGGGCACCCTCAACTGCTGACCAAAGTTCATGGGGGCGTGTTGGAGCCATAGCAAAGGCAGGACTGGGGTGTGCTTAAGAGATGGACGTCCTCGGCTGATAATGGAAAAAAGAAGGGTGTCCCTGACGAGCATTTGATCGACTTTACTTGGTCCATTTTTTTTCACAGCCAAACCTCAAAAGGTGCCCAAACTAACCAGATGACCACTGGAGAGAATTGGGGATGACCTCCCCTTACTCCCCTAGTGGTCACCACCCCCCACCCTAATTTTTTTTTTTTTTTTGCCAGCCTCTATGCCAGCCTCAAATGTCATACCCATCTCCATCACAGCAGTATGCCGGTCCCTGGAGCAGTTTTAGTAGGTGCAGTGCACTTCAGGCTGCTGGACCCAGGCCCATCCCCCCCTACCTGTTACACTTGTGCTGGTAAATGTGAGCCCTTCAAAACCCACCCAAAACCCACTGTACCCACATGTAGGTACCCCCCTTCACACCTTAGGGCTATGGTAGTGGTGAACAGTTGTGGGGAGTGGGTTTTTTTTGGGGGGGGGTTGGGGGGCTCAGCACCAAAGGTAGGGGAGATATGCACCTGGGAGCAATTTGTGAAGTCCACTGCAGTGCCCCTTAGGGTGCCCGGTTGGTGTCCTGGCATATGAGGGGGGACAAGTGCACTACGAATGCTGGCTTCTCCTACGACCAAATGCCTTGGATTTGGTCATTTTTGAGATGGGCGTCCTCGGTTTCCATTATGGCTGAAAATCAGAAACAACCAAGTCTAAGGACGACCATCTCTAGGGACGACCTAAATTTCAAGATTTGGGCGTCCCCGACCGTATTATCGAAACGAAAGATGGAAGCCCATCTTGTTTCGATAATACGGGTTTCCCCGCCCCTTCGCCAGGACGTCTTTAGAGATGGGCGCCCTTAGAGGTGGTCGTCCACGTTCGATTATGCCCCTCCATGAGAACTAGAGGTCCTCTTCTTCCCGCAAAAGGCTTCCTTTTGCAAAGGCAGGCAACGGTGGGTTGGCGGCGGGAGGGGGGTCGAGAGGGTCGTCGGCAGGGAGGTCCAGGGCCAAATCTACGAGGGCCCAGGCCCCCCAGGCCCCACGTAGCTACACCACTGGTAAAGGGGCCCCTAAATGAGTAAAATAACCTAAAATGTATAGCTGTGCACTTTAAATTAATAAGTTTTAAAATCAATCATCCTTGAAGGTATGCTATCAACATTTCAAGTTTTCAGAGGAGTGCTTTTTTGGCATAAACCATCTACCCTGCTGATTGTCCACTGGGGATCCTTAACTGGATTTGGAAAAAAGAAACTGCACAGACTGAAAAATGCTCGAGATTAGCTTACTTAGACCCTGGAAACATTTAAGTATCACGGCTATATTTACAACAGTGGACCTCTGTGTAATATTTGCATTATGTCAGAAAAGCTCTGCAGGAGGAGAATAGTCTCACCATACAGTAAGAGTTGGTGCTCCTGCATAACACCAGAATAAACAATGTTCCTTTATTTTCAATCAGAGCTGATCAAATATAAATAAAGGAGATCAGGAGGGCTGACTTAGCTCACACTCTTTCATGTTGCTACTTAGACGCCTGCCTTGTCACAGTGCCTATCAGTCGCTGCTTCCCACAGCTTTGAGGCAGATGCCAGGCAGTGTGGTATGCTGATTGTGTACAGCAGATGGCATCCCCAGAAGGGTTAGATCAGAGGCTCATGCGTTTGTGCTTTTACAGTTGACAGTGTGCAGTGCCTGTCCAGAAGCAATCAATGTGCTGATATCTTGGACATGCTACTAACTTCATGAGACTGACTGACTGACTATTTTCTGAAGCATTAGCTCCCTCGAAGACTTGACATAAGTAAACAAATATAAGCCCCGCCCTGGGACTTACACTAACATTCTTCACAATGGTACAAATTATCCACTGGGGAGTGAAGTTTAACCTCCAGGGCCCAGATGCTAAATATGTTTCATTTTTCCTGCTATTCAGTAAATGTCAGATTGACACTTTAGTGGTCTTTCAATATAAGTTTCTTAGTCAACTTGCTCAATAATTATAATCTGACCCTAGTGCAGTTTTTTTTTTGTCAGATTATATCATAAGAACATAAGTGTTGCCATACCGGTACAGACCCAAGGTCCAACAAGCCCAGTATACTGTTTCCAGCAGTGGCCAATCCAGGTCAGAAGTACCTGGCATGATCCCAGAACAGTAAAACAGATTTTATGCTTCTTATCCTAGAAATAAACAGTGAATTTTCCCAAGTCCATCTTAATAATGGCTTATGGTGAGCCAGTTGATATTGTATATCTGGATTTTCCAAAAGGCATTTGACAAAGTACCTCATGAAAGACTCTAAAGGAAATTGGATAGTCATGGGATAGGAGGTAGTGTTCTATTGTGGATTAAAACTGGTTAAAAGAAAACAGAGAGTAGGGTTAAATGGTCAGTATTCTCAATGGAGAAGGGTAGATAGTGGGGTTCCCCAGGGGTCTGTGCTGGGACCGCTGCTTTTAAATATATTTATAAATGATCTAGAGATGAGAGTAACTAGTGAGATAATTACATTTGCTGACGACACAAAGTTATTTGAAGTTGTTAAATTGCAAGAAGATTGTAAAAAATTGCAAGAGAACCTTACGAGTCTGGGAGACTAGGGAACCAAATGGTTGATAGCATTAAGTGTGGAGCCCCTTTATTCTGTACTTATGCACATAACTAAAAGTTACGCCCCTAGTCTGTCATGATCCGCTCATGGCCCTCCCATTTCCACTCTCCTTTTTCCAACTCATATATAAGATCTGCTCCTAAATTTACATGCGTACATGATAATCGAAGCTAATTCATGCCAATAATTGCTTGTTAAAAAGTCAATTATTGAAACTAATTAGCTCATTATTCAATTAAATTGTGTGTGCAAATTGGGCACATGCCTAAATTTGCACATGCATTTTTAAATAGAATTATGGGGTTAATGTGAGCAAGTGCAAAGTGATGCATGTGGGAAAGAGGAACCCAAACTTAGGTACATGATGCAAGGCTCCACATTAGGAGTCACTGCCCAGGAAAAGGATCTAGGTGTCATTGTTGATGACATGTTGAAACCCTCTGCTCAGTGTGCAGCAGCGTCTAAGAAAGCAAATGTCATAAATTAATAGGAAATGAGGAACAAAACTGAGAATATTGTAATGCCTTCATATTGCTCCATGGTGTGACCGCACCTCGAATATTGTGTGCAATTTTGGTCACCACATCTCAAGAAAGATATAGCAGAATTAGAAAAGGTAAGAGAAGGGCAACAAAAATAATAAAGGGAATGGGCCAATTTCCTTCTGAGTAAAGGATGAAGTGGCTAGGACTCTTCAGCTTAGAGAAGAGATGGCTAAAGTGGAGGAGTAGCCTAGTGGTCAGTGCAGCAGACTTTGATGCTGGGGAACTGGGTTTGAGTCTCACTGCAGCTCCTTGTGACTCTGGGCAAATCACGTAACCCTCCATTGCCCCACATATAAAAGTAAATACCTGTATATAGTATATAAACCCTTTAAATGTAACCACAGAAAGGCAGTATATCAAGTCCCATTCCCTTAAAGGGAGGTATGATTGAAATGTATAAAATACTGAGTGGAAATAGTAGGCTTGAATTGCTCATTTACTCTTTCTAAAATAAAGGACTAGGAACACAAAGAAGTTACAAATCAGATAAAATATTTCTTCACTCAAAGTGTAATTAAACTCTGGAATTCATTTTCAGAGAATAAGGTAAAAGTAGTTTAAAAAAGATTTGGATATTTTCCTAATAGAAAAGTTCATAAGCCATTATTAAGATGGACTTTGGAAAATCAAGTACCTTTTTTCTAGGATAAGCAGCTTAAAATCTGTTTTACTCTTTTGGTATATTACCAGGTACTTTTGACCTGGATTGGCCACTGTTGGAAACAGGATACTGAGCTTGATAGACATTTAGGGCCCTGTTTACAAAGGTGCAGTATGGGCATCTACATGGTTAATGTGCACTAAAAACACTAGCACACCTTTGCAAATAGGGCCCTTAAGCCTTGCCATACTGGGACAAACTATCTTCTTATGTTCTTATGTTTAGGAGCTGAGATGTACAATAGAAAAGTATTCCCCATATTGAAAAACCAGGAACTCAGCTAAAACAGATGCTTACTCACAGTGGCGTTCCTGGCCTGGATGGCACCCGGGGCAGAGCGCCGATGCACCCCCCCCCCCCCCCGGTGCAGTGCGCCCCCCGCTAAAGGACACCTTCGCCCCCCCCCGGCGAAAGGACCCCCCCCCCCCCGGGTGCACACCGCTGGGGGGGGGGGGGTACCGCGGTGCATGCCTGCTCCGAGTTTGCTAAACTTCGCTTCGCTGCAGCTCCCTCTGCCCTGGAACAGGAAGTAACCTGTTCCAGGGCAGAGGGAGCTGCAGCGAATGAGCGACATAGTTTAGCGAACTCGGAGCAGGCGCGCGCCGCGGCACCCCCCCAGCAGCGTGCGCCTGGGGCGGACCGCCCCCAGCGCCTCCCCCCCCTTGGTACACCACTGCTTACTCATGCTGATGAGATCTGTTCCATCCCTGAATGTTTGGTTTATGTTTTCCCAAGGCAGTATAATAATTATGCTAGGGGCAAGTGAAAACATTTGAAATGCATACAGCATTGTTTGGCCTATAAGCAATCAAATGCTTGCCCCACGACCCATAATTAGATGCACGGGTTTGGATAGAGTACATAAGTACATAAGTACATAAGTAGTGCCATACTGGGAAAGACCAAAGGTCCATCTAGCCCAGCATCCTGTCACCGACAGTGGCCAATCCAGGTCAAGGGCACCTGGCACGCTCCCCAAACGTAAAAACATTCCAGACAAGTTATACCTAAAAATGCGGAATTTTTCCAAGTCCATTTAATAGCGGTCTATGGACTTGTCCTTTAGGAATCTATCTAACCCCTTTTTAAACTCCGTCAAGCTAACCGCCCGTACCACGTTCTCCGGCAACGAATTCCAGAGTCTAATTACACGTTGGGTGAAGAAAAATTTTCTCCGATTCGTTTTAAATTTACCACACTGTAGCTTCAACTCATGCCCTCTAGTCCTAGTATTTTTGGATAGCGTGAACAGTCGCTTCACATCCACCCGATCCATTCCACTCATTATTTTATACACTTCTATCATATCTCCCCTCAGCCGTCTCTTCTCCAAGCTGAAAAGCCCTAGCCTTCTCAGCCTCTCTTCATAGGAAAGTCGTCCCATCCCCACTATCATTTTCGTCGCCCTTCGCTGTACCTTTTCCAATTCTACTATATCTTTTTTGAGATACGGAGACCAGTACTGAACACAATACTCCAGGTGCGGTCGCACCATGGAGCGATACAACGGCCTGTTGCTACTTAACTGAGGAATGCTGGTATTTATTTACTGTCTGTCTGAAGACATTTACTCAAGATGGAATACAGTAAGATTAAGCTGGACATAGTCAATACACAGATGTAGCAGTATTTCAATTAACAATACACACTATGACAGCATTCACTACATGTCAATACAATACACAATAACCTTCAAAAAGGTGATAAATAAATCCTAATAAATAAATAAAACATCTTAATATATAGCATAAGGTATAAGTGGAGGTGGAAATATAGACAGATAAGGCAGAGTAGCAGAGTAGCAACAGTTAGATAGAAAATAAGGGCCATCAAATTTGATATTTCTCCCATTCATATTAATATGTTCTGATGTATATTGGAATTAGTTATAATTTACTTAATGTACATTAGTGGAATTTAGTATAAGCCCCATTATTATCAGTGAGACCTATTTACTAGAGGCCTGATATTCAAAAAGACTCTTATCAGGCTTATTTTCGAAAGAGAAGGGCGCCCATCTTCCAACACAAATCGGGAGATGTGCGTCCTTCTCTCAGAGTTGCCCAAATTGGCATAATCGAAAGTCAAATTTGGGCATCCTCAACTGCTTTCCATCACAGGGATGACCAAAGTTCACGGGGGCATGTCGGCACCGTAGCGAAGGCGGGACTGGGGTGTGATTAACAGATGGGTGTCCTGGGCCAATAATGGAAAAAAGAAGGGTGTCCCTGACGAGCACTTGGCCAACTTTACTTGGTCCATTTTTTATTGCAACCAAGCCGTGAAAAGGTTCCCAAATTGACCAGATGACCACCGGAGGGAATCGAGGATGACCTCCCCTTACTCCCCCAGTGGTCACTAACCCCGTCCCACCCTAAAAAAAAAACTTAATTTTTTTTCCTGCCTCTATGCCAGCATCAGATGTCATACCCAGCTCCATGACAGCAGTATGCAGGTCCCTGGAGCAGTTTTAGTGGGTGCAGTGCACTTCAGGCAGGCGGACCCAGGCCCATCCCCGCTACCTGTTACACTTGTGGTGGTAAATGTGAGCCCTCCAAACCCACCCGAAACCCACTGTACCCACATGTAGATGCCCCCCTTCACCCCTTAGGGCTGTGGTAATGGTGTATAGTTGTGGGTAGTGGGTTTTGGGCGGGGGGTTGGGGGGCTCAGCACACAAGGTAAGAGAGCTATGTACCTGGGAGCAATTTGTGAAGTCCACTGCAGTGCCCCCTAGGGTGCCCAGTTGGTGTCCTGGCATGTGAGGGGGACCAGTGCACTACAAATTCTGGCTCCTCCCACGAATAAAGGGCTTGGATTTGGTTGTTTTCGAGACGGGTGTCCTCAGTTTCCATTATGGCCAAAAACCGGGGACGACCATCTTTAAGGTCGACCATCTCAATATTTAGGTCAACCAACTCTAAGGTCGACCTAAATGTTGAGATTTGGGCGTCCCCGATCATATTATCAAAATGAAAGATGGACACCTATCTTGTTTTGATAATACGGTCTGGGACGCCCAAATCTCAACATTTAGGTCGACCTTAGAGATGGTCATCCCCAGTTTTCAGCGATAATAGAAACTGAGGACGCTCATCTCAAAAATGACCAAATCCAAGTCATTTGGTCGTGGAAGGAGCCAGCATTCGTAGTGCACTGGTCCCCTGACATGCCAGGACACCAACCGGGCACCCTAGGGGGCACTGCAGTGGACTAACTGATGCACTACATGAATGGAAAAAGGCATGCAGTGGTCACTAACCACTTCCCACCCCGAAAAAAACAACTTTAAGAACTTTTGTCTTTTTGTTTTTAGAGTATGGGTGAAGGACCTCCTTCGCTATGCCTCCGCGACAGCAGTTGAGGATGTCCTTTGCTATTTATTTAGATTTTGCTCACACCTTTTTCAGTAGTAGCTCAAGGTGAGTTGAGGATGTCCTTTGATATGTCTCTGTCCCAGCATAAAATGTGGAGGTTTATGCCTGCTATGCCTCCAACACCCCCTTTATTTATTTGGTTTGTGGATCACAAGTAACAACAGTGGGATTTGAACCAACCACCTGTGGATTGCAAGACCAGTGCTCTAACCACTAGGCCACTCTTCCACTCCACTCCACTCCACTCCCTTGAAATTTGGCCATCCCTGAGGGGGGGGGGGGAGGTATTTGTGTGTCAGTGGAGGCATAACATAGTAACATGTTATGCCTCCGCTGACACACAAATACCTCCCCCCCCCCCCCCTCAGGGATGGCCAAATTTCAAGGGAGTGGAGCAGAGTGCAGGAGTGGAAGAGTGGCCTAGTGGTTAGAGCACTGGTCTTGCAATCCTCAGGTGGTTGGTTCAAATCCCACTGTTGTTACTTGTGATCCACAAACCAAATAAATAAAGGGGGTGTTGGAGGCATAGCAGGTATTGTGGACATCCTTCTTTCAAACATTTTGGACGTCCTCAATTGCCCCTGTTCGATTATCCCCCTCTGTGTTACAATTTTATAACTAAGTTGCATGCAGTTGCATACACCTTGTGCGCATAAATGCAGATGGGTGTACTCATACTTCCATGTATATCTTACAGAAGATATATATATATATATATATATATATATATATATATATATATATATATATATATATATATATATTTGGGTGAGAGCACTCATACAGACTCTATGACAGTTGTAAGTGCTCATGACTAAATTGAAGGAACATATTTTTGCAGTTATGCTATAAGGGGAGCTAGTCACCTGCTTTCTTTTACAGAAAAGATGCACTGTTGTATGGGCCTGATAGTCAAAGGGGTTTAAACAGGCAGGAGAGGCTCTTGCCTGGTTAAACCCCATTGAGCTGGCTGGCCGGCCGTTGATATTCAGTGGCACATCCAGGTCATGCCACCGGATATCTCCACTAACTGGCCATTCCCTAACTGGCTAAGTTGGGGTGGTCTGGGGGCAGAATTTGAGTGGAGTTGCAATTTAGTCAGTTAGCGACGATATTCAGTCTGCTAACCAGCTAAGTAAGCACATAAAGTTAGGACAGCAAAAAGGCTATGCACAGTTAACCAGGCATTGGTCTGAATATGTTGATACTGGTGTTTCAGGTGTTGCATGATGATGTTCCTTTTGAACTGAAGCAAAGACTACAATTCTGTCATCCTGGTTGGCAGCTACGCTCTCAAAATTGGATGTTGTTGGATGTTCCCACTGTGTGTGAGGTTCGGTTTCGGACAATTCGGTTTAGAGTTCTTTTCAGGTGTTGGTCCACGATTGTAGAATACTCTTCTAGATGCATTCAAGCAACTGTCGTCTTATGGATTGTTTAGAAAACAGTTGAAGGCTTTTTTATTTGTTAAGGCTTTTGGTGGATCTTGAGTGGGTGGGGCTGGGATTGAAACTGTTTAGCATCATTGTATGTGTTTTTTAAAAAATTATTATTATTATGTGTGTTATTGTACCCCACTCAGATGGCTGGATGGGCAGTCCAGTGCCTGGTTAACTTCCAGATCAGCACACATTCCTGGATATTCAATGGCAGGTGTTAAGCATGTCCTGACATTGAATATTTGGAATTAGTTCAGTTCACAGCTGTGAGTGACCTACAAGCCAATTACCTCCACAGGTTGAATATTCCCCCCTAGGTGTTTCCAGCTGCAGTGAATGGTTGCGAGATAAAGTGAATCTGCAGGAGGCTTAGCTGAAGACAGAATGCCAAGTTCCTGGTAAGGCCTAAGCTCCTGGAAGGAGCATGATACCTCACTTGTTAGATGATTTCAATAGGAATGTGAATTTGTTTTTGAATGAATGGTATAATGAAATGATCTAATCACCAAAAATTCTTCCTGTGCACATCCCCTAGTTTCCAGTTAGTGAAGATAGTGGAACAGGGAATGCCCTGGAGAGTCTCCTAATACATATTTTAAAGATTTGGAAGCAGCTCTTGATTTGTTCTGAGTGGAGAACCCTTAAGGGGAAAGAAGTTCATCTCAAGGAAAGTCAAAATTAGACAGACAGCTATCCTCCATATGCACTGAAAAAATATCTATATATTAGCTGCTAAAATCTGTGGGGTTGATGTTCAAAGTGATTTAACTGGTCAGAAATGGCTCCTGGCCTGTTAAATTGCTCGATAGGGATTAACCGGTCATATTCAACGGTACTTAACTAGATAGTGCTGCTGAAAACACCCAGTCAGCACCCAACTGGCTATTTGGAGGGGGGGGGGGGTCTTCCAGAGGTAAAGTTAGCACTTGGCCAGTTAAGTGCTGATATTCGACACTTAACTGGCCAAGGTAACTGCATAAATAGGATCACATAAAAGTCAATCTTATCTTTATGTGGTTCACCATAGCTTGTTAAGTGCTGAATATCACACTTAACCAGCTATGTTTCGCTGGCCCATATACCCCAAAATTCATGGCCCAGCATTGAATTTCTAGAGATAATTCCAGCAGTGGGCAGCAAAATGCTGATCAGCGCTAGCTAAATATTGGACCCTATGTTGTTGGTCTCACTGCTAAACATCCTGGATTTAATTCTATAAATAGTGTCTAAAAAATCAATGCTGATAAAAATAGCACTTAGCTCTATTCTATAAATAGCCTCTACAGTTAGGTGCCATTTATAGAATAGCGCTTAGTGCTGGGAACTGCAACTACATTTAGGCATGAACATTTACACCAATGAAACCTTGGTGTAAATCCCTGAGCCTAAATTAGGTGTGGATCCCCTTTATTCTATAACAATGCATGTAAATGAAAGGAATGCCCCTATCCGCCCATGGTCACGCCCCCTTTTTGGACCCACATATAAAGTTAACACATGGATCCTGCACCTAAATTTACACACATATATTGGATTTTAATTAAATCCAATTAGCACCAATAATTGCTTATTAAGATCTCAATTATCAGTGCTAATTGTTTCATTATTCAATTAAATTAGTCCAAATTAGTGCACACAATTTTTAGCACTTTTTATAGAATTTGGGGGCCTATGTATATGAAGGAGAGAGTCTATTCAGGAGGTATTCAGTATATGTCACAAGGCAACATTGAATGTCTGGTAGGATCCACAGCTCCAGACAGTCACTGTGCATTCATGAGTCACTTTGCCAGACATTTACATTGTCACAATTCAGTCCTTTAGAGATGTCTTGCTGTTTTCCATCCTGCAGATGCTGCAGCAGGACACCAGGCTGAAGACAAAGGCAGCATGGATGATGAGGCCAGTGGGCAAAGGACACAGGCACATGACAGTCACTAAGAGCTAGGCCTGGGGGGAGTGACACCTGAAAGCCCTGCTGAGGAGCTTGGAAATGAGGAAGACCATGGCAAAGAGAATAGAGAAGGAGCATGTAAAGCATAGGAGCCAAAGAACATGCCATTGGGTAAAGAGGAGGTGGAAGATTGGGAGGGGAGAGATAGCAGGGGAGAGTGACCATAGCAGGATGAGTTTGAGGCAAAGGCACCTCAGAGCATGACATCAAAGCCCTGAGAAGGGGGAAGATATAATATTAGAGTTCACGAGAAACATCTGGCAGCACGCTGCACTATATGCTTGCATCCACCTCCTGCAACACACAGCTGTGGCATAGGGAAGAGAGAGGGAATGGGAGGGGTGACTCATAATTAGATGCATGGGTGGGGGATGTATATATACTTTGGAACAGTGGCGTACCAAGGGGGGGGCGGTGGGGGCGGTCCGCCCCGGGTGCACGCCACTGGGGGGGTGCCACGGCGCGCGCCTGTCAGCTGAGTTCGCTGACTTCGCTAACTTCGCTGCAGGTTACTTCCTGTTCCGGCCGGGGCAGAGGGAGCTGCAGCGAAGTTAGCGAAGTTAGCGAAGTCAGCTGACAGGCACACGCCGCGGCACCCCCCCCAGCGGCGTGCACCCAGAGGGGTGTCATTTTGCCGGGGGGGGGGGGGGGCGTGTGCTGCACCCGGGGGGGGGGGGGCGCATCTGCGATCCGCCCCGGGTGTCATGCCGGCTAGGATCGCCACTGCTTTGGAACACTTGAAATAAAATATGCTAACAAGTACAAGAAATGCATCTGAATGAATTCTTTCCTTGCAGCTAGAGCATGCTGGTGGACTTATGAGGGTGTCAGGTTCTGAAGCTGCATAGCCTCCTCCTCCTCCTCCTTATCATGGTCCATGCTTGGCAATATTGGTCCCTCTGTGATTGAGGGTTAGGTTGTGAAGCATACATCGAGTTATGCATATGTCTCATACTATGCATGAGGTGTACAGCAGTTCTCCCCCAGACCTATCCAGACACCTGAAGAGAGATTTCAAAATACCAAATGTCCTTTCAGGAGCAATATCTTAAAATGGGTTAGTTTTGCACAAACCATGACGGTAATGAATTTCATTTCCATGCCATGAGCTCAGTCTCCCAAATTTACTGCTAACACACGCTGTAGCACTTGCATAGTGTCAAAGAGAGCTTCCTTCTGGAGTTCATAAGATGTTACATATATAGACAACTTACCCAGGTGTGTCTGAAAATTCCTTTGGCACTCGAAATAGTAGGGAATATTTCTGTATCCTTTCTTACACATTTTATTGGTCTCAAGCTGCATTTTTTTGATACTTGAAGATCTTTTCTCTCTCTACAAGATTCACAGTAATGCCATTCTGTTGTTTTCTCTTTTTATCACTTTGTCCAGTTTTCCCACATCTAGCTTTTAATCAGTTGGAATGAGACTGTCCCATATATAACCTCTTCATTCTCTTTAGCATTCCAGTGCTTTTCCAATACAATGATTTTCTAATATTTACAAAGTTTCCAATGAATGAGGCATGCCACCTTGTTGTGCTTTTCTTTAAATTTTCTGCCATCAAAACTTTGTAGCTTGCTACAACAATAGTGACTTTTTTTCAGCTGTTTCTTACAGAATCTACAGATGTCTGTTGTACCAGTTTTTTCTATGCTTGCTCTAAACCATCTGATCTGTAATCTTCTGGCATGAGTTGCAACTATCAATTGCCCAGCCTTAGGTTTCAATTCAACTCTCCTTAAACATTCATGTCAAGTTTTGATCAACGAATGGTTCCTGCAGTAACACTTTGTATTTCCAATATACTTATGAATTTGCCATTTATTTTTCCTCAATTGCTAATCTAATTCCTTGAAAAGATTTTTTTTCTCTTCTTTCGCTAATTCTGTTGCTTTCTTCCTTTTTGTTACTAGTGGATTCTCATTCATTCCTTCTACTCATCAGAATGTTCATTCACATATAATGATGAAGATGGATTCTGGATGGGTTCTTTTTCATATTTCAATACATTTTGCTTATTTGGATCTAATGATGCTATCAAGTAAGCCTGGAGACCTATGATAGTAGCTCAGTAGGTATAATCTGTTCTATGAGAATTGTTTCTCCTTCAGCTTGGATAATATATAGTCTTGGCATACACTAAGTCTTATAAATGACCTACTGGGCATGGAGGAGTTTCCTTATTTATACATCCAGTTTTTCCAATGTGTTTAATAGAACAGACTATAATTCCAAAGTGGTATGAGAGAGCAGGAATTACCAGCTGGCTTGTATGTTAATAATGTTAATGCACACTTCCATATCAATTTTAATTGTCAGTCAGTCTTTTTCTGTTACATTTTTGGTATATTGTCAGATATGATGAACTGGTGAAACTTGCATTACACTCAGAACATTTAAAAGGATTCTCTCTGTTGTGGATTATATTCAGGCATATTTTCAAAGCACTTAGACTTACATAGTTTTATATTAACCTATGGAACTTTGTAAGTCTCAGTGCTTTGAAAATGAGCTTCATTGTGTCTTTGCAGATCTGATGACTGAGTGAAACGCTTATTACACTCAGTACATATAAAAGGTTTCTTTCTACTATGGATTATTTGTTGCATTTGTGGGTTTCTTACCTAACTGAAATTTTTATTGCACTCAATGACAGCCTTGGTAGTCCTTTGTGCCTCATTATAGTTCTGTTCAGTTATGGGAGTCATCAGCCAGGAACTGAGAGGATAGACCAGGGAGTATAAGTGATTGTGTACTTGATATTTGTAAGTTGTTACTCCATTAGTGCTCACAGAGGCTTGCAAGGTTTTTTTGTTACATATAGTGAGAGTCACCTGTTGGTAGAGAAAGAGCTGGTTAGTGATTGTTAGAGTGTGGTTAAGTGGTGTGCGGTCATAATACAATGAGCTCTGGAATGTGGGAATAATTTCCCTTATTTTCTTTATTTGCTAAATATAGTTTAGTACACAGGTATTTCATGCTAGTTTTTGACTTCAGCATTTGAACTGTTCTGATGTTTGAGAGTGTGAAAAGTTTAATATTGTTTTGTAATTTTGAAAGTGTGAGAGAGCTGTTTCCTTGATTGTTATCAGTTTCAGTGAAGTTGTTTATTTGAAAAGGTGTTAATTGCAAGCATTGTTATAATGACAGTGCAATAGAAAAGCAACAAAACTGAAAAGTATTTCTTGTTACTAATCAGTTGAAGTGTGAATTAAAACCCCCCACTTTGTTTGAGAAAGAGAAACTATTGGAATACAGATAAATATGAAGGAAAGGGCAAAAAAAAACATCAGTCTTGAGGGAATTACTGATGCAACAGCTGGTGAGAATGGGACTTTACAATGGGTAAAAACTGGAGTCTATCTAACTTACTGTTTCGGAGTGTGATAATGTATATTGATTGAGAAATCATTATTATTGCTTATTTGAAGCACCTGCAATGGTTGCCTGTTACCTAGTGTGTAAAATATAAGTTGTAGTTGGTGGTACATTTTGTGCTATATCAGCGCTCTTTTTTAAAAAATTTCCAACAAGCAGTGAAATGATATGTGATATAATGTTGGGTAAGTCGCATGTGAGCAAGAAATCAATTGTTGTATTGCTGCAGCCTTTACAATAAATTCCTACTTTCAGAAGAAAAAGCAGACTCGGGTGTTCACTTCAAAGAAAATGGAGTAGGGATGACAAGGGAAAAGGGGCAGGAAAATGGGAGGGGTGTAGTGAGAGGGCGGGCAAAGGTAAAAAAAAAAAAACAAGGCTGATCTGGTTGGCCTTTTACCCACTTACAACTGGTCAAGTCAAATGCATTCTTCTCAAATACACTAAATCACAACTTTCCCAGTTACCTTCTCAAATCAGCCCCTAATTTACATAAATTTAATGCTATCTCAGGGTCTATTTGCCTCTTAAAATGGCAACATTATTTTGACTCCCATAACGAAGAATACCCAAACCAGCCTAAGTGTAATCTCTAACTACAGACCAGTGATTTCAATCCAATTATTGTTAAAGGTAAGGGGTTATTCACGCATCAACTGATGGACTATATCCAACTTCACTCCATTTTACATAGCTCACAATCCAGTTTTGTTTTTTTTGAAAATTTTTTTATTGAGAGGAGAAACACACCATACAAAATACAAAATTGAGAACACAAGATACCAACATTACTGTTCAACAGAATTGCAGTACACAATACCAGTACACTTCATTCAGGGAGATAAGAATACCCTATTGCACATATCTCGTCCCCTTTGCCCTATATGAATACCAAAAGACCAGAACTGTACTGAAACAGGTGTTTCTCACTTTTTATTTATAATCCCAAAAACTAATAGAGTCCCCCCTTGATACCAACCTCCCTCCCCCTGTCCCACCCCTTCACCCATTCCTATCCCCCCCTGTCCCACCCCTTCACCCATCCCTATCCCCCCCTCTCCTATGCCTTCCCTACTCATATTAACATAACACAACATAAAGCGGATTAAGTACAATCCAGTTTAAGACCTTCTCACCACCCTCCTAGCTAAATTTAGATGAGAACTTAGCTTTGGTAGTAAAATATTAATCCAATTTAATATGTCCAGTGCCTTTGATACTGTTGATAATAATATCCTTCTAAACATCCTTGACCATTATGGAATCTGTGGAGCTCTGTTAAAATGGTTCTCAGGTTTCCTAAGGTCTAGATCATACCAAATGAAACAATCAGGTACAATTTCATCAGCACAGTTCCCTGTTTGTGGAGTGCCCCAGGGCTCTCCTTTGTCCCCCATCCTATTTAACATCATGTTGATTTCATTAGGCATTTTACTGGAGAAAAATGGTCTCCCAACATTCATTTATGCAGACAATGTTACCATCTATATTCCATTCACTAAAAAAAAATAAATGAAATTACTCATATCATCAGATTAGGTTTCTCTCTAATGGAATCTTGGGCATCCGATTTCAAATTAAAACTCAACACCGATAAAACTAAATTCTTAATAGTTACTAATCCTCATCACTATAAATCTTAAAATCATTTACCATTGAGAACATCACATATACCCTTGACTCAATTGTAGGAGTCACAATTTACCAATTTCTCACTCTAGATAACCACATTTCTAAAGTGGTATCAAGTGTCTTCAATTCATTATGGAAATTGAGGAGACTAAGACCATTCTTCACAAAATCAGTCTTCCACACTCTAGTTCAATCCCTTCTAACAAAATTTTATTACTGCAACTCTATTTACGCAGAACTTAAAGAGGATCTCCTCAAAAAACTACAAACCGCTCAAAACTTCCACGTCTGATATTCAGACTACCATGCTTCGCCAAAGCAACCCCCCTTCTGTATGATTTGAATTGGCTGCCAATAAAAGATAGAATATCATTCAAGCTATGTACCTTCATTCACAACATTTTGTATGATTCAGCCCCAATATACGTGACCAACCTCATTGAATTACCCTCACATAATGCCTCTAAATCATCTGGAGAATATCTTATTCTACATTTCCTGAAATGTAAGAAATTAACCTACAAAACAATCCATACTGCTAACTTTTCATATCAAGGCACTAAAATTTGGAACTCCTTACCTAAAACCAACAAATACGCCGATGATTATTTGTTATTCCGAAGTCAATTGAAAACTCATTTCTTCAGTGTAGTCTTTAAGGAAATACACTCTTCTCAAATAAACTCATGGCATTAATTTTTACATTATCCTAACTCCCACTACTCCTGTCTATCTCAGCTTATCCTAGCCCTTAACTTTTTCCTCCATATTTCAATTATCTAGCTTAAATCACTAAGGGCCCTGTTTACTAAGGGCGTCTTTTACTAAAGCTTAGCTCGAGTTATCTGCAGCAAGGCCCATAGGAATAAAATGAGCCCTGCTGCAGATAACTCAAGCTAAGCTTTAGTAAAAGACCCCCTAAGTCATGCTGTAGGCACGCAAACATTTTAGCGCATGCAAACGATAGAGACAAAGGGTGTCTCTATCGTTAGCATGCACTAATTTTTAGCACAGAAGGCTTGGTGATAAAGAAATCATTGACATCTATGTTGGTATTTTTACTCTTGTACCACCCTCTATCCTTACCCCTTTCAGACTAGATTGAATCTGTTATCAAAATTCTCAATACTGTTGCATCTACTAAAGATACAACTGTTAACCCTCAATGGCATTTTTCTCCATGGTATCATTCTGCACACTTAAACAAGAACTCTGAAGTGAAGAAAGAAAGTGGAGAAAACAGTGTTCTCATTCTACCAGTTTGAGAAACAAAAATAAATATGTTGAGTATTGTTTGGCTATTCATGCTGCTAAAAAGGATTACTATACTCAAACTATAAAATGCACCAATAATAACTCCCCCCCCCAAAAAAAAAAAAATATTCCAACTATTAAACTGCATTTCCCCTTCCTGTCTGCCTTCTCCTCCCCTTTCTAAATATTTTCCTTTATTGGATACTGTGGCCTAAACAATAATTCAGTACTTCTGCATCTAATCTTAAACCCCCTCCCCCCCTTTTAGAAAGCCGTGCAGCAATGCCGAGACAGCCCATTTACTTTGAATGGAATGTGTAGGCATTACAGCACCATCAGATGCTAGTGCGACTTTGTAAAAGGGGGTGGGGTGGGGTTAGTCTGTTATCAAGCGAACGTACAGTGGATAACGAAGACAAGCGTTAGTCTGTTATCAACACAGAAACCAGTCAGCTCTGTGTATTGGGTAGTTACTGGCATATCTTCAATATTGCCCCGTTCAAGATCTTTTAACTTTATTCCTAAGTCTTCATTTTTCTACCTCCCCAAATGGCCCTTGGCCAGCCCGCCTAGCTAAGTGACTTCACTTATCTCCCTTGCCTTTTTTTTGTGACCCTTATTACACTTAGGGCCCCTTTTAAAAAGTGACAGTACCCGTACTGCTGCCTTGCCACATGCCAATCCAATACTACTGCCGGCCAACTGCAAGAACCCCACCATGCGCCATTTCTGGTGCTGAAAAAATACTTTTATTTTATTTTTAGAATTGGGAGCTTTCCCAGCAGTAATCAGGCAGCTATGTACACTGCCTGGTTACCACTGGGTTAGCATGGAAGCCCTTACCGCCTCCTAAATAGGTGGTGGAAATGACTCCCCTGGGAAATGGCTGCACGGCAAGTATTCACCTTACCACATGGTAAAAGGGGCCCTTAGTTTGCAATCTGGCATTTTCTCTGAATCATGAAAAATTGCTATGTTGACCCCTAAATTTAAAAAGCCCTCTCTTGAACCTACTATTCTACTTAACTACCATCCTATCTCAAATTTTCCCCTCTTTTTCAGGTTCTTAGAAAAGATAGTGTTAAACCATCATACATCATTTTCTGAAAAGGCATTTGTGTTACATTCTAGGCAGGCGGGTTTTAGGAAGTTTCATAGTATTGAAACTTTGCTTACAGCTTTTCATGATGAGGTATGTGTTTCACTTGATAAAAGAAATCCACTATCATTTTTTTTAGATCTTACCTCGGCATTTAATATGATTGACCACCAGTAGCTTCTTCAACATCTTTCCTATATTAGTATTTCAGGTACGGTTCTCTCTTGGTTCATTTCTTAATTCTCTGTTCGCTCATATCAAATCTTTTGGGCTCTGACTTAAAAAAAAAAAAAGCCTCTACACTTCTGGAGTCCGTCAGGGTTCTAACTTGTCTCCCATTCTCTTTAACCTCTTCATTTCTCCTCTAATTACCCTGATTCAATCCTATGGTTGTAGCCCGTACTGTTATGCAGACAATATTCAAATTCTATTCGCTCTTCCACCTAATTCCACTGTTATCAGCCCTCTCAATTATTGTCTTGAACAAGATTCTAAATGACTGGAGAATCATAAATTATCTTTAAATATCACTAAATCAGAGTTCATAATTTTTTTTTATCCTTTTTATATCTCCAAGGTCATTCCCTTGTCTTTAAAGATCAGATTAGAATACTTGGAGTCATTTTTGATCATAAACTAACTTTCAAGCAATCAATCTTCTTTTTGTTGCCCTTCAATACATCTTGTCATATAAACCTTATCTCCTTGAATCTTGTATTTGCTCACTTTTCTTGTCCTTGGTCATCATCACTTAGATCTCTGTAAATCTCTTTTCTCAAGTCTCCCACTAACATCTCTTAAATGGCTTCAACTTGTTTAGTCAATTGAAGTTAAACTTCTACATAACTCACATAGGTTTGATCACATGACACCCTTCCTTAAAATCGAACATTGGATACCTGTTTCTGCATATATTTAATTTAAACTATTAACCTTTGTCTACAGAGGTCAACAACCTTCTGCTCCTGATTACATTTCCAATTTAATCCAAGCATATCATCCATCACACAGTCCACTCTTTTCGGCAATCACTATTGCGTCTCCCTCCTCCCTCTGTTTTATGGCTAGACACGATCAGGGACACAACATTTTCACATGCAGCCCCAAAACTGTGGAATACATTACCACAGGAACTTAGGGCCGACCCTTCATTTCCAGTTTTCAAAAAGCATTTGAAAACCTGGCTTTTTCAACAGGTAGTCGCTACCTAAGGCTATAATTCTTTCTTTCTTTTTTCCTTTCCCTTCTATTCTCCTTCTTTCCTATTTAGATTTTCATTTGAACTCCTCTGAGTCTTGTTTTGTACACCGCCTTGCTGCTTTATTCTGAATAGTGATGCATCAAGTCTTTGGAAATAAATAAAATAAATATGGAATAAGATAGCTGAATAGAAAGGAAGGTGAGCCAGTATGCATAATCTGAAAGGTAAACAGTAGAATTTTTAAGGCTATAGAAAAACATACTAATTCCTAGGGACCAATATAGACCCATGAGTGACACCACAGACCAATGACCGAGGGAAGGATGATGTGGAGCCAGAAAGAACAATAAAGGAGCAACCTTACAAGAAGGAGGAGAACCACTGGTGAAAAGAGCAACTAGCCCTTCAGGAATGGGTCCTAAAGAAGTGAAAGTAGTGCTGTAGCCAGGGCTGTGTGGGTCAGGTGGTCACACAGGGCACAAATATAGAAGAACATAAAAATTGTGTGCAGCCTACTGTCCTCTCTTATTGGCAGTAATAAAGTGTAATGTAATACGTCATTTGTATTCCGCCAACTCCCAACAAAGGTTTAAAGTGGATCACAATTTAAACAAATTAACAAAAATATATATAGTTGTATCTAAACAAAAACAAAATAAATGTCTTTAAAGATTTCCAGAAGTCATAGTTCGCAACTCATAAGGTGAACACCAGAGTCAAACAGCTTGACAAGAAACTCAGTTCTCTAAGATTTTTTTTTATAGTAATCCCCAGACACTGAGAGAAAGTAAATAAGTCGAAACCCTACTGCTCTAGACGATCTGTAATTACCAGGAAATGAGAACAAGCTTACTAGATATTTTAGGCTAGTACCATCAAAAATTTTATATATCAAACACACCAATTTAATCCTAGCCTGTATTGGCAACCCAAGTAAATGAACAAATGCTCTCGTTGCTATGTTGTATTTCTTCAAACAGAAAATGAGTTCAGCAGCAACATTCTGAAGCAACTGAAGCTTGGTACAGAGTTTAGCTGTTACAAATTAATATAAACTATTACAGTAATCTAAATGAGATAAGATGAACGCCTGAACTAGCAGAGAGAAATGATGCTCTGTAAATAAAGACAAATCCTACAAAGTAAATGAAGTTTTAAAAAACAGTGCTAATGATGTTATTAACCTGTGGCTCAAAGGATAATGTCATGTCCAACTAAAAGCTCCAAACATTGGAGACATGGAGGGGCATTTTCAATATGACGTCTACATCCAACTTTAGATGTTTTGCAAAAAAAAAAAAAAACATCCAAAATCTGAATAGGAAAGAAGTTCATTTTCAAAAAAGAAAAACGTCTATTTTTTGTTTTCAAAATACTGTTTCTAAAAAGGTTTTGTGCTTTGGATATTTTGTTTTTTGGTTCATTAAAAAAAAAAAAAAAAAAAAGTCCAAGTGAAAAATGTAGAAAATCAAGCTATTCGGATGTAGGAGATGCCAGCATTTTTAGTAGACTGGTTTCCTAGACATTCCAGGGCCTGCATGCTGCTCTAAGATCTGGCTCTAACATCTGAGGCTGTCATAGAGGCTGCTAAATCATATTTGTATTCACATTTGTGGGGGGTGGGAGGGGGTCAGTGACCACTGGGGGGTATTGGTGGGGGGTTACTCTTGATTCCCTTCAGTGGTCATCTGGTCATTTAGGGCACCCTTTTATGCCTTATTCATTATAAAAACAGGTCTAGGTCAAAATGTGTTAGTATTAGTCCTGGATGGTTTTGTTTTGTTCCATTATGGCTGAAAGGTGTCCAAGTGTTAGGAACAACCAGATCCCACCCCTGACATGCCCCCTTGTGATTTGAACGCACTTCTGATGGACTTCATAGAAAAACATCTAAAATTGGTTTTGGAAATACCAATTTGGATGTTTTTGTGAGAAAAACATCTAAATGTAAATGTATGCCACTTTTGAAAATGAGCTCCCTAGTCTGCCAGAAGAAAAAAAAAAGCATTTGGCAAAGTTAATCTCTTAGGAGAATGATGTAACCAAAGCAATATTGCCTTCTCCCTGTTAAGTTTAAATCCATGATTCTTACTGTGTGTTGAAATCTTTGAGAAAATATCAGATGCTCTAGACATGATAACTATAGGATGGGGGTGGGAATGCCAAATGGGCATGTCACACAGGGCACAACTATAGCTCAGTACAGTCCTGAGTGGTAGATCTGGATGGTTTGAGGCAAACAAAATTGTTCATAGAAGAGGCCTTAAGACTACCAAATTTGTGTGGTTCCACCTCAACTGTAGTAGCTTCTGTGCTGCTTTGGAGGAAACGGAAATGGGACTTGATATACCTCCTTTCTGAGGTTTTGCAACTACATTCAAAGTGGTTTACATATATTCAGGTACTTATTTTGTACCAGGGGCAATGGAGGGTTAAGTGACTTGTCCAGAATTACAAGGAGCTGCAATGGGAATTAAACTCAGTTCCCCAGGATCAAAGTCCACTGCTCTAACCACTAGGCTATTCCTCCACTAGCAACATTCCATGTAGAAGTCTGCCCTTGCAGATCAGCAATGCGGCTGCGCAGGCTTCTGTTTCTGTGAGTCTGACATTCTGCATGGAATGTTGCTAGTGGAATAGCAACATTCCATGTAGAATCTCAGTTGCTAGTGGAATAGCAACATTCCATGTAGAATCTCAAATACTAGCAACAGAATCTCAATAGTAGCAACATTCCAAGTAGAATCTCAAATAGTAGCAACATTCCATGAAGATTCTCAAATAGGGAAAGGGAAATGGGACTTGATATACCACCTTTCTGAGGTTTTTGCAACTACAAAGTGGTTTACATATATTCAGGTACTTATTTTGTACCAGGGGCAATGGAGGATTAAGTGACTTGCCCAGAGTCACAAGGAGCTGTAGTGCGAATTGAACTCAGTCCCCAGGATCAAAGCCCACTGCACTAACCACTAGGCTACTCCTCCAAGGAAAGCAGCAAGAAGTGATTCTATAGCCAGCCAGGACCTTCTTTCCATGCAATGCATTATCCTCTTGTACATATCACACATTATAACCAGCTATCCATTAAGCAATAACCGGGAATATTTAGCAGGAGATAGCCGGCTATCTCCTACTGAATATCGTTGGATAACTGGCCAAGTACCATTTAACTGGCCAGGAGCCTGTCCTGGCTGGTTAAATAGTTTTGAATATCAGCAAGAATATGCTTAGACAGCTGAACGTGTAAATTCTAATTTTGCCTATTAGCGCCGATAATTGCTGCCAATAATTGGCAAATTATCAACACTGATTGACTTGTTAAACAATTATGTTGCGTGAGAAATTTGGCCACACTGCCAAATTTACGTGCACAACTTTAGTCATTATATATAGAATCTGGGGGATAGTGGGTAATTCTGTAACAGTAAGCCTATATTCAATTCAATTCAATTTAGGTCTTACATACCGCTAATATCCCCTGTTTAGGGGTTCAATGCGCTTTACATGGTTAAAGGAAACAACAGTTACAATATTAAAAATAGGACATTGGGTGAATACAATGGATATAAAGCGTTACAAGGTGTGACTAATCAGTGTTATATTTGATAGTCTAGAGTTTGGTAGGGGGTCCATGATCGGTGATTTTCATGTAGCTGTGTTATAATTGATAGTTCTAGAGTTTGTTAGGGAATCTATCTATATATAGGTGTCCAGAGGGTGCCTGATAGGTGCATATTCTATAAAGGGATGTAAGTGCTTATTTTTCTTTATAGAATACTAGTGTAACTGGGTATATACATATATATGTGCTTAGGTGTGAGCACTCGCACTTTCTGTAAATGTGTACTGTTTCTATAAAATTTTACCCTTAGACTGTACTGAAAGAATGCCCTTACTTTTACTTTAAAAACTGCCTAAAAAATATACTTCACTTTTTGGACAGAGTAGAAGCAGGGTTGTGATATATTTTATAAAATACACAATTTTACTCTTATATTTGAGAGTTGAGAGGGCTGAATGTAAGGAGGAGGAAGAAAGTGAGCTGTGTGAGGAAGAGAGATGTGTGTGTGAGAAAGAATGAGGAGGAAGAGTATAGTAAATATGAGATAGGATAAAGTGAATTAAAAAAAAAGAGCTATGCTGTATATGAAAGAAAAGAAATGGGGCCTAGAAATGAGAGCAACAAAAGAAGAAAGAGGGAGCAGGAAGGAAATATCTAAAAGACAGTGTGAAAGCATAGGATGGAACAAATGCTAGATGGTGACCAAAGTCATTTTTTTCAGTTTCGGCTGAAACAAAATCTGCAGCCAAAATATACTGCTTGGTTTTTGCTGAATTTGAAGCCAAAACTGAAACTGGATGCTATTAGCCTGAATTGGTGCTAGGTCCCGGCTCAGACCCTACTCCCTTCCTGAACAGAAGGCCATTCCCTTTTCCTTTCTCTCCCCCACCCAAACAGGAGGAACCATCCATCTATCTATCCCTCCCTCCCTCTCCCCCAAACAGGATGAACCATTCATTTGTCCCTCCCTATGTCTCCCGTTCAGGAGGAACATCACCCCTCCTCCCTCCCAGACTCATCCATAGCCTCCCTCCCCAGGCCTACCTTAAATCCTGGTGATTTTGTGGTCTAGGTGGCACAGGAGTGATCCCCAGTCATTCCTGTCTATCCCATCTCCAATCTTAAAATGGCTGCTGTGACCCTCAGCAGTAATCTCACAATTTTGCCGCTGAAGGTTGCTGTAGCCATTTTAAGGGTAGAGACAACATGGGCAGGAGCAACTGGGGATTGTTCCTGCCCTATCTAAGCCACTAGACAGCCAGGATTTAAGGTAGGCCCAGAGAAACCTATGGAAGGATCTCAGAGAGGGGTTCCTCCTGCTTAGAGGAGGAGGGAGGAAGAGGAAGGGGGAATGGGACACAGTCCAAAGTTTCAGCTTTAGCCAGCAGTGAACTAGGGTTTTTGACTGGAATGAGGTTGAATACAGATTTTGGGCTGGTTTCTATGCTGAAACCAAAATCAAAATTTGGTCAGTCTCTATGGAGCAGGTATATGTGTGTGCATCAGCAATTGTATGCGCTAATAGAGTTGGGATGTGGAAACCTAATTTAAAGGTTCATAGCTTTCTATGGGGCCCTTATATTAAGCTGCGATAAAAGGGGTCCTGCACTAGCATCAACATGTTTTTGATGCACACCGAGACCCCCTTTAACCACAGCGGGTAAAAAGCTGTCTTTTTTTGTCCATAGGAAATGGCTGTGCAGTAAGTGAACCACTTAACACACAGCTATTTTGGGGGGAGCCCTTACCGCTACCCATTGAGATGGCAGTAGGGGCTTCCGTGCTAACTCATTGGTAACCATACAGCTATTACAGCCAGGTAAACCCTGGAGTTACAAAAATAGAAGTATTTTTCTAGCACCAGAAATGGCGAATGCTGGGGGCGGGAACTACTTCTGAGCTCCTGTGGTAGTTCGTCAGTATCTCCGGATTGGCATGAGGCAAACCCATTGCCACAAGCCAACCCTTTAGTAAAAGGGCCCCTATGTCAGAGCTTCTCAAAATATGGGTTGAAACCTGCATTTGGGGTTGCAACTTGGGTGAGGTCTCCATAGGCAGATCGTCATTCAGCACCTCCAGAGATGAGGGGAGGGGCAATTATATTTGGCTGCAATATTGGGATCACAACCACAAAAAGATTAGTAAGTACTGAACTATGTTGTCTTTATACTATAGAATTCCTATTATAAAACAAGCTTTTTGAAGATTTAAGCACTTGGTGCAAGGGGGAATACTGCTAGAACCACTTGGCAATAATGATTGTAAGTTAATTAAATAATAAAGGGATAATATTAAGTAACTTTACTATAGTAGCATTGGACATTTAAAAAAGGGAGATTAGGATAAAATGAGAAATTAAAAGGGTCACTTGCAAAGGTTAAAAATCTACCTGAAAGATTGTTAATAAGTTGTCCTTCAAGATCTTAAAAAAAGGGGGGGGGGGGGGAATTTCAAGGTCCATTTTCTCTGTCAAAAAGAAATACACCATAACAGTAACAAAAAATACATTTTATTCAGTTTTCCTTTGAAATATCTACATTTTCTATGTTGATGTTTATGAAACGGGAAAGAATTTCTCCACAATGTAGGAGAACCAAGTTTATTGAGACCACCATTTAAAACACGACTGCACATGACAATGCTCAAGAATTCTGGAAAACTTCCTAGAGCTCTGACCTGTATAAACACATATCATGCTTTTTAAAATGTTCTTCCTGAAGTGCGGCCATAATTGTTTTGTACTATTCATCCACATTTTAAGAATAAACTCCTACACAGATCAATTTTGCTAATACCTGATGCAAACAAAAGGGGAGATTTGGGCCAGAAGACACTGTGAAAGAGGTATATGACAAGGCCCAAACAGAGGTCTCTTGATGACAAATATTTGCATTGGCAGTGTCTTTCCTTTGTTAAAAATTAACATGAGAAAGCAAGACTAATTTACAGAGGATCGTGGAACCTATTTTTCCCAAGGCTTTCTACATTATAATTTCTATCTGTCTCTAATAGATTCCATGTGTAGAACTTCTGCCTATGTCTCTAGAGTCTTCATATTTCACTGCAGCAAGCTGAGAAATACAGCAGTACTAAGAGTCAATAATGGATCCCATAACATGATTTATATTAAGCAAGCCTCCTCTATAGCGTGCATTTATAATGAAGAAGATATTTTGGACAAGGGCATTTAACCACAGTCATAGATTTGAGATCAGGGTTGTCAGAATCTGAAAGCTGTGAGGATGGAAATTTATAGGCAGCCTAGACAGCCTTAACCCCTCTGAATCAATGTCTAGGAGTAGGATACATTTAGAGGGCAAAAAACAAATCATAATGACCAAAACTGATGAATTTTCTCTTCTAAATTTCTAACCTTAAATTAATGGAAACTGGCCACATTTATGCAGGTTGCTGACAGAGTGTACGGAAATGCTGACTGCTATAAAAAACAAAATGGCAACCCATAGGTACACTTCTGATCCAAGATGACAGCCACCTGGTAGCAGCATGAATGAGGTGATTCATCAGTCTCTCTGCCTGAGAGTCAATATGGTGCATTGTACAGTGACACAGCCTCCAATGAGCGAGTCTGGAAAGGAGCTGGGGGCTGTCCACTGGGGAGGCTATTTGCCACTAGAGTAGACCATTCTTGCATTTGCGACAAAATTTGATGTTTGAATTCAATGCTCCCTCATAGTTTGACAAGCTATGTTTGCAAAAATGTTATGTTCTGCATCTATTTTATAAGCTGAGTTCAAATTTGTATGCTACAAGCCTTCAAAAGTATTATTTTAATAATTGTTTAAATGAAAGTAGTTCTACATTAAGGGGTAAATATTCAACCAGTAGTGGTGAGCAGTTTTGTAGCCACTGGTGGCATTGTCCACAAATATTTCAGTATCGGCATTGAATATCACAGTTTAGGTGGTCAGCAATCTTTTATGCAATTAAGTGCAATATTCAGCACTTAGGGGGTCTTTTACTAAAGCTTAGCTTGAGTTATCTTCAGCAGGGCCCATTTTATTCCTATTGGCCCTGCTTCAAATAACTCAAGCTAAGCTTTAGTAAAAGATCCCCTTAGCTACCTAAGCAACACCACATAAAGACAGGATTGACTTTTATGCGGTCCAGTTTGCTTAACTCAGACTGTTAAGTGCTGAATATCAGCATTTAACTTCATAAGTGCCAACTCCACCTCTGAACTACCCACAAAATAGCCAGTTTTCAGTTTAGTGGTCTGTGGTGATATTCTACGATAGTAACCAGTGAAGTGCCGCATCAGTAGATAGCCCTGCACAAGTGATTTAATTGGCCAGGAGCCATACTAGAATGACTACTATTACCTGATCTAGAAATAATGGCAGTTCAGATTAGAGACAATTCTTTGCCTGTTATATTAACCTGTTTGACATGCTGAGTTGCCCCGAGTAGTTCAATAAGGGCTAAAGATGATTTTTATGTTTATTATTAGGGGATGTGAATCTTCAATTAGATGATTTGGAAACTTATATTGTTAAGGATTTTAGTTCTTTTTTGGACTCATTGTCTTTTAGGATCTGTTATCCACAACCCACTCCTGAACTTGGTCATCAGTTGAATGTGGTTGCATTTTCAATTACTCTAAACGAGAATTTAAATATATATCTTTTGGATGGGGTTTGGACAGAATCCCTTTAGTCAGATCATTTTTATATAGTTTTATTCATTATTGGAAAGGATTTCAGAAGAAGATAGTTAATACAAAGTGAGCTTATTTTACCAAATGGAAGATAGGTAACGTGTTGAGGGGCATAGTAGAATGGGGCGCCCAACTGTAGGCTGATTGTATTAATACCACTTTTAGTGAAATTAATGGAAGGGAGTGTTGCTGTACAGCACAATATCCTCCATTTTTCACAATCGGGGTTTCGATCTAAATTCAGTACAGAATCTGTAATGGGATTTTTCTTTGATATAGTGAGATTATGGCTTAGTGAAGGGAAAACATTATTGCTCCTTCAGTTTGATTTTTCAAATGCTTTTGATTTAGTTGATTTTGATATTCTTCTACAGATTTTGGATTCCATTGGGATCTCTGATTCAGTTAGGTACTGGTTTTATGTTTTTTTTTTTATTTTGCAGGAGACATAAAATTAGAATATCTGCTGATTTGTCAGTCAGTTGGAACAATGTGTCTGGGGTCCCACAGGGATCTCCCTTGTCCCCTTTGTTGTTTAATTTATATATTCATTCTTTGTGTTTCATATTGGAGAAATTAGGGTTAATGTTTTTTAGTTATGCAGATGATAGAACTGTTCTTCAGTTCAAGGTGATGTTTATACAACAACAACCATTTCTAAAGTGCTACTAGGGTTACGCAGCGCTGTACAATTCAGACATAGAAGGACAGTCCCTGCTCAAAGAGCTTACAATCTAAAAGACAAGAGAACAATCTAAAGACAAGTGAACAATCTAGAGGACGAGTGAACAGTTAATCTGATAGGGTGGATAGATTGGGGTATTTTATATATTTTTTTATATATTTTTATACAGAGCTAACTTCTTTGCAGTTCGTATTTCATACTGCAGAAAATTAGATGACAATTCATAGGTTAAAACTGAACACTGATGGAACAAAGTTGTTGCTGATTATGGGCTCCAGGGAACCAACAGAACCCAATATTGTCATCAATCACCAGGTTTATTCTTTTGCTTCTTCTGTGAAAGTTTTAGGGGTGTTTTTGGATTCTACAGGTACCCTAGAGCTAGAAGTTAGTAAGGTGACTCAGAAAACATTTTTTCTAATGTGTAAATTATGCTGTATTCATAAATATTTTCAGGAATACCAATTTCAATTGTTGGTCCAGGCTTTGTTGCTAAGCTCTTTAGATTATTGTAATATAATATATCTAGGCAGTCTTCAAGCATTGTTGCAAAAGTTACAAACAATTCAAAATACTGCGTTGAGATTGATCTTTTTCTTTAAAATGCTCTGATCATTTGTCAGCTTTTCTAAAGATCATTCATTGCCAGTGACTACCAGGGTTCTATTTAAACTGTCGTGTTTAATGAAGGTTTGTTATGGTTTTGCTCCTTTTTATCTGTTAAGCTGCTTTACCCTGTCAAAAATAGTATGAGCTTCTCGGTCATTGAATTTATTTTCTTTTCCATCAATGAAGGGCAAAGTAAGAAAGAAGTGTATAGATTCTTTGCTTTCTTTTCAGGTTGCTAAAATAGATAAAGAAGTTTCTTCCTTGATAGTCCAGGCATCAATTTATGTACATTTTAGACACTTACTTAAGCTGAGAATAATTGGGAGGTGTGGCCTAATAGGGTGGGGGCAGGGAAGTCTACAACCCAGCAGGAAATTCTGCCCATATTCATAAAGGCTGGGGAAGAGCAAAGCAAGTATCCTAATTGGGGAAGCAATAAGTCAGGCTGTGAGCTAAAAAGAAGGGAGGGGTTGATACCTGGGCTCTCTTGAAAATATCTCCCGAGAGGTAGAGAATGCTAGAAGGATAGGGAGGAAGAAAGGAAGTGAAGAAACACTGATAGCCTATAGCCACAGTCATGGAACTAGAACAGAGCCTGACCTCAAAAGCCTTGTGAGGGAAAGACTGGCCAAAAGACCCAAAATTAGAAATACAGAGAAGGACAAGGTATTTACCTCTAATTTGAGAACAATGTTTTCCTCCACCTCTGCATCTGTAAGGGACAAATTAGGGGTGTAGTTATCAACATGGGCTATCATTAAGACATATTATTTTACCACTAATTCATGCTATTTTAGAACAGATCTCATTTTATGTAATGTGACCTAGTTA